>NW_011337251.1:0-1931 GCF_000735185.1 Notothenia coriiceps
CTTGTGAGCATTTGTGGCTTATATGGTAACACAGCATTTCCTGATTCTGGGCAAATGTAGTTCAAAATGAGTTCTCCCGGCTAATTACAAGATCTGATTCTGATCTAAATATCCCTTCTTGTTTCAATAAATCTTGCCAAGCTAATTTTCACTTATTCTACTGGCAGATTTTTGTACTTATTTCAAGTGAAAACACCTTCTTTTCATTCTTTTTTCAACTCGTTTTTGGAGCAGCATTTTTCCCAGTGTATCGTTGTCACAGTCTCCTTCTCCAACAAGTCTTCAAACACTTTTTTTTCTTTTTTCTCACCGCCCACTACTGTATATGTCTGATTAATCATTCTTCCAGGCTCTCTTCACCAAAGGGAATTATTTGTCTTTCCACATAATGAAAATACAGTTTGTTCCGCTTGTATCCCATATGCATACAATATGTTGCATCATTTAATCTTGAGTGAGTCTAACACATTCACACGCCGCCTCGCATTTTATCAGTTCCTGTCAAAAAGTGCTGTCACATTCTCAAAGGCCAGTGTGTAATTGTCTCGGCGTTAATCAGAGACTGTCACAATGGCTGCTCCCACCAAACCAGATCTTCTGCCGCTGTAATCCACGCGTGGGGAAATTATTTCCTGTAGCTCAGAAGCATAATTACAGCTGTTTTCTTGGCTTTGTGCTGAAGACAACAAAGGACAAACAGGTCAGAGCGGTCTCGATAATTGCACTCAAGTCATTTAAGCGCCTTCTTAAAACTGCACTCACAAGTGTTTCGACTGTTTCGAGTAGTCGGGTTGAAGGTCATTTGATCACAAAAAAGACAAGAATTAAGAAGCTGTTGACAGTTTTTAAAGAGATAGTTTGGATTTTGTTTAGAGGAGTTGTATGAGATACTTATGTAAATAGTCAGTGTGTAAATGACAGTTAACCCCAAGTTTGACAGGATAACCGAACGCAAGCAAAACAATGAATCTCTTTGGAGGGGGGCACAGTACCTGGCTGTCAGACAGCATTCCTGACGAGGAACTTAAGCTGTTTTCTATGCACTAAGAGCCACATGTAAAGTATTTTCTGTGTTTGTTACGTCACATTTTTTTAGTCACTAGAGGTAACTAAACCCAATAGACACGCGGTGGGCGTGTCTATTGGGTTTGTGTGGTGACGTTTGCTGTTATATCCGGTTGCTTTTTCCTGCGCACTTTGTAGGGCTGCTCAATTAATCGTATTTTAATCGCGATTACGGCTTGCAACGATTACGAAAACAACGTAGACGAAATAAAAAATTTTGGGGTTTTCAGTTGAATTATACTTAAAGGTCAGGGTAATCAACTGTTAAAAACATACTGTTAAAAAAATAATTCTCCAATAAATTGATTTTATTTATTTTTCAAAGTAAATGGATCATCGTTTTTAATAATCGTGATATCAATTATTGACCCAAATAATCGAGCAGCCCTAGTCTTCAGTACAGGTGGCAATATTGTCACCTGCCTGCGCTCATCTCTGAAACCAGACTATGTAAACAGGCTGGTGTTTCTAGCAAAACATCTTTAAGAGATGACATGAGCTGCCATACCAGCATTTGCCATGGTGGCCAAAACATTTTTATTTGGTCTTAAATTGTAGTTCAACATTTATTTCCTGTTACTTCTGGACCATGACGGTGGGCCAGCCTTTAATGTTTAACTGAGTGGAATATGTTTAATATGTTTTACCAAAATGTTGGTGTTGTATATATGTTAAGGAGTTTTCAGGTTTGTATTTGTTTTAAAGTACAATAAATGGATGTTGAATAGTCAATGAATAATCGCAATTACAATTATTAACCCAAATAGTCGAGATTATGATTTTTGCCATAACCGAGCAGCCCTAGCACTTTGTCATATGGAGGGGGGAGTGAGCTGGGGAAGGACAGTTTTTGTTGACCGAATATG
>NW_011337252.1:0-5376 GCF_000735185.1 Notothenia coriiceps
ACCCACTCTCAACCCGTCTGATGTTATAAACTAAAGGCCTGTCTCTCTCCTCCCGTATCTGTCTAAAACACTTGAACGCGCTGTCTTTAAACACTCTCCTGTTATCTCCATCAGAACAACCTTCTGGATCCGCACCAGTCTGGTTTCAAGGCAGGTCACTCCACAGAAACTGCTCTCCTTGCTGTCTCTGAGGAACTGCACACTGCCAAAGCAGCATCCCTCTCCTCTGTCATCATCCTTCTGGACCTGTCTGCTGCATTCATTACGGTGAACCATCAGATCCTCCTTCGCACTCTCCAAAAACTTGGAGTTTCAGGCACTGCACTTTCCCTCCTCACCTCATACCTCAAAGACCGCACCTACAGGGTAACTTGGAGAGGGTCCGAGTCCGACCCTTGTCAATTAACTACAGGGGTCCCTCTGGGCTCTGTTCTTGGTCCCCTCCTCTTCTCCTTGTACACAAACTCGCTCGGATCTG
Source organism: Notothenia coriiceps (assembly GCF_000735185.1). Taxonomy (NCBI): domain Eukaryota; kingdom Metazoa; phylum Chordata; class Actinopteri; order Perciformes; family Nototheniidae; genus Notothenia; species Notothenia coriiceps. The sequence continues at coordinate 479 of NW_011337252.1, forward strand.
TCATTAGCCCGCATGGTTTTTCATACCACTGCTATGCTGACGACACCCAATTAATTCTGTCCTTTCCCCGCTCAGAGACCTAGGTAGTCGCACGCATCTCTGCTTGTCTAGCTGACATCTCTCAGTGGATGTCTGCTCACCACCTCAAGCTCAACCTTGACAAGACTGAATTGCTTTTCCTTCCGGGAAAAGATTGTCCCACTCTTGACCTAACAATCAACATCGGCACCTCTGTTGTTTCCCCGACTCAGACTGCAAGGAATCTGGGTGTGATCCTAGATAACAAACTGTCCTTCAGTGCAAACATCGCTGCTACAACCCGCTGCTGCAGATACACGCTTTACAACATCAGGAGGATACGTCCCCAGCTGACCCAGAAAGCGACGCAGGTTCTGGCCCAGGCTCTCGTCATCTCACGCCTAGACTACTGCAACTCCCTCCTGGCTGGTCTACCTGCATGTGCCATCCGACCTCTGCAGCTCATCCAAAATGCAGCGGCTCGTTTGGTCTTCAACCTTCCAAAATTCTCCCACACCACGCCGCTCCTCCGCTCCCTTCACTGGCTTCCGGTAACTGCTAGAATCCACTTCAAGACAATGGTACTTGCGTACCATGCTGCGAATGCCCTTCCTACATCCAGGACATGGTTAAACTGTACACCCCAGCACGTGCACTCCGCTCTGCATCAGCCAAACAGCTCGCTGCACCCTCACTGCGAGGGGGACCCAAGTTCTCATCAGCAAAAACACGTGGGTTTGCTATCCTGGCTCCAAAATGGTGGAATGAGCTCCCCATTGAAATCAGGACAGCAGATAGCTTGCACATCTTCCGGTTGAGACTGAAAACATATCTCTTTCAACTCCACTTCGATCGATAGAAATACTAACAAAGAATTTCTAACAAAGCACTTATATACTAATAAAGGGCTGGCTTATCTAAAACCAGTTGAGTAGCACTTGAAATGTTTGGCTCTATGAAACCTGATGTACTTATTTGATTCTGTTTTCTTCAAGTTTGTATCTTGTTGGTCGAACGCACTTATTGTAAGTCGCTTTGGATAAAAGTGTCAGCTAAATGCAATGTAATGTAATGTATTCACCCAATGTCTGAAAGACTCTATTTTAGCACCTGTCTCTTTAATGAACCTCACAAAAACCAAACTCTGCTCGGCTTGGTCAGTGTTTAAGGGATTTGTCAATACTCAAATACAGCATAATGTTGGCTATGGCAGACGTGTCACCTGCCATTCTGGAAAATAGATTTTCTCCTTATAATCATGAAAAATTAGATTTAAAAAAATCATAAATTAAAAAACATTAAGGGATTAAGGTTACAAAATATATTACATGTTTTAATTTTCCTGTTTGGTTCCACTGTTTGCAATTATTTAAGCGTTCTAAACAGATCTCAAAAGTGACACACAAAATTTTTTAATGGCTTGTCAAAATGTTCAATGATTAATTTCAGCAGGGGAATGACTCTAATGGTGGAACATTATACCTCTATGAGACATCACACCTTTATTTAAGAAACATTTGTGTTGTCTTAATTTCTCCATTAAGTCCACATGATGAAAATACATTCAGCTCATGTAAATAATGTCAGAGTTCTTAAAATGACTGCTTTCCATAAAACGTAATATCTTACTTTTATCACGCAGCACGCACACAATCTCATGCGCGCACACACACACACACTCTCATGCGCGCGCACACACTCTCTCACACACACACACACACACACACACACACACACACACACACACACACACACACACACACACACGTTGCTGACATCACAGGGAGTAGCCAGGAAGGATGTGAAGCCCACAACTGACAGTACATCCCCTGAGCTGTTTGATTCATTCACAACTCATCATAAAACTTGTAACTTTGTAACTGCATTCTTCAAACTGTCCACCAAAGAAACATTTACTGTTCTTTCACACCCTGCAATGCTGTGGGGTATGGCAAAAGGATATACAAATGGAAAAAATAAGATGTGTTTGTATTTGTTCAAAAGAAAGACACCATACTGAAGGACTTAATTAAGATGTTAAGATTAGGGTGTGTTAACCCTATGCCTTAGTTTTTCAAATGAGCTCCAGAAACAACAGAGTTATTAGCCAGACTGGTGTAAAGTGTTTGTCACGGCAAAAAGTAGCAGCAAACATTAACTTTTTCAATAATGTAAATGAATAGGACACAACTGACAATCACCTTTTCCTTATTAATCGTTTATTTATTTGTGTCTATTTTCTGTTCTTGACAAATCTTCAAAAGGCTGTCTTTGAGTAGTAACAAATGTTTGTAACAGAACCTACATAACTTTTTTTATTACATAACATGTAATCTTTTCCATTAGAATTATTTTGTTAAGTATTCATAGACAGAACAGCTTGCAAACATTCTTATGAATGTTTTGCTACCCGCAGTGTGGCTACCATCACCTGAAATAGCACATTTGGGAGTATTCTTATTAGTTTTTTCAGGATGGTTATTATCAAAGACACTCATGACCATGTTGAATCACTTTGAGAAAAACTGATCTATTGTCAGATTTGTGTGCGTGTTTGTGTGTGTGTGCGTGTGTGTTGTGAAATAGCACATTTAGGAGTATTCTTATTAGTTTTTTCGGAAAGGTTATTATCAAAGTCACTTATGATGACCATGTTGAATCACTTTGAGAAAACTGATCTATTGTCAGATTTGTGTGTGCGTGCGTGTGTGTGTGTGTGTGTGCGTTTCGTGCGTGCGTACATGTCTTTAAATTCCCCACATTGCAATATTTTAGAATACTGATCTCCTGGTTTGTTTTAGTGTGTTTAAAAAGTGGGCTGCTGTATTAGTTCTGGGAAGAGTATAAAAGATAAGCCTGTAGCTAGTATTGCAGGATATATTGGGTTTGTTTTTTGGAGACATTTTAGGACTTCTACCTGTGGCAGCAAACAAAATTCAAAGAGCCTCTATGTAGCACCTTAAAAAATCCATTAGTGTTTTGAACATGCATGCAGAGCCGACACTGCAAAGACAAAATGTGAACGTAAACTCCCCAAATGGGATCTGAACACTGTTTGAAAGGATATGAAAAATAAGAGCAAAGCAGGCAGTGTAAGGAAGAAATGTGTAACATATTTATGCAAATGTAGAAATTCCAGCTCTGATCGCTCTAAGCATGTTGTCGTTTCAATTCCATTGAGAATGGAATGGTAATGGCAGACAGATGGTAACAAAGATATGTAATGCTTTTACTGGAAAAGTTGTAAACTGAAACCAATTATGCTCAGAGTAGGGTGAAAAATCTTAATTATTAGATTATAGATAAGTGTCTTCACCTTTTTCTATGCCTTTTTCTTCTAGAATGGGTTATTTTGTATTAGCTTTGTTGTTATTACCTGTACAAAATTGCATCATCAAATTCAAGAAGATCCCTCAAACAGAATGTCGCAAAATAGCCATCATGGGGGAAAACTTTTGCAAATTTTCTTTTAAAATTTAGCGGGGTATTTATTCAGCATGCAGATGTAAATGAGCCCAGCCTCGGCTCACCTCATTTGCATAAAAGTGCCTGTGTTGACGTGTGTTGCACATGTCTGGAAAGCAGTGGAGCAAAAAACTAAAGGTTTCTGCTGCTGAACTTAGAATATTGAGTGAAAAAAGACACTTTCAGAACTGCAATTGTGTATTCATCCAACAAAAAGGAGGCCATCTGTGAGGAAATAATACCTAAATAGCTAAACGTCATCTCTTCAGCAAAAAACAAGTGATGGACTAAATTAAGAAAAATAAATGCGGGAGATGTATGTTAACACTTTTTAATAATACCGGTTTACTTAATAAGAAGCTGTTGCTGGCTGCTTTAATCATATTACAGTGGACTGGTGCTGCTGTGAGCCATTAAAAGTCAGGAGCTCACAAAGGGAAACAGAAAAGTCAAGCAGTGTGAAAAATAACAGGTTTTGCATTGCTGCTCTCCTTGGGTTGGTGGGAACTATGGAGAGCAAGCAAATGTATCATTCATCTTTTTCTCCTTTTTACTTTGGACCTAGCTTTAGTCAAATAAAACACAGGCACAGATTTGCCTATGCCGGACCTGCTGTGGCTTGTTCTAAAAATATCCATATCCAGACAGACTTAATTTTAATGAATCATTTATAAATTATGTATGGTCAATTCTAGTAGATCAACAAACCCTAAAGATATATTGTTACCTTTGGCCCAATGTATTAAAGGTCCCATGTCATGCTTTTCTGGTTATTACCCGTCCCCTTGTGTTTTATGTAGCTTTTTCCGCATGTAAACGGTCTGCGTCAGAGTCACAAACCCTCAAAGTACACCCTGTAAGGAGTAAAACTCTAACACAGAAAATACCTGTCTATGCTGCCCCAGAATGCCTCTTTGGGTATTTCTCTTTTTCCATTGTTCTTGGGTATAGTGACGTATTTTGGGTAGTGACGTAACATAACGTCCACGGAGCCGTTACTAAGGATGTCCCGATCACCTTTTTTTGCTCCCGATCCGATCATTTGATTTTGACAATCTGCCGATACCGATTTTTCCCGATCCGATCTTTATGCAATGCATTAAGAGAAAAAAAAGGTAACAGATAACGGCTGGTCATCCAACGCGATGAATTCAGCTATCTTGGCTGTTGTTTATTTTTTGGCCTTTTCACCGTTCTGGGGCAGTTTCTCTTTCCTTTTAAAAGTCTCTGAAAGTGTCAGTGCCGTTACCTAAGTGGCCGCTGTGTACTCATCGTGTTGTTGTTGGTGTTTGTTTCTCAGGTGGCGTATTAGATTGGTCGTGTTGAACGTAGCTCTGTTCTTTCCACCACGCGGAACCTCCGCCTTGCAAACATTGCATCTGGCTGTTACACTGCCTTCGCTTTCAATTTTATAA
>NW_011337253.1:0-4635 GCF_000735185.1 Notothenia coriiceps
GGATAACCCACTACAAGTATACTGATAGTCAACTCTAGATTAAGTTGAACAATCAACAGATAGTCAACTAAACTCTAAAGTTGCTTATCTGTTGATCATCAACTAATGCTTAGTTACTTGTTGTGTGTCAACCACAGACCTTATTTCGAGCTATTTTCCAAAATCCTTTGGAGAAATTGCATTGTTTTTTTTGTCGAAGGAACCGGAAGTGGTAAAATGCTGACTTACTTCCGGGTTCTAGGACGCGTCACTGTGGCACTCTATAGGTGGATTTTTTAGAATGCAATATCAAGACAGAGACATTGGAGATGCACTAGTTAACCTGACATCCACTGCTGACCTTGAAGATTTGACAACTATCAAGGTCATCCCAATACCTGATGATGGTGTCGAAGAATACATCTTTACCGTCTGTGAAGAAGCAGTGTCTGCTCAATCAGACGATTCTGACATCTTGTCCACACCCTCCAGCTCAGTCTCTACAAGAACTCGTATCTGGCTGAAATTATTGAACTGACCTTGTTCAAAGATTGCAATGCTAGGGTTTGAACTGCATTTTTCGTTGCTTAATTGTTTTGGCCTGTTTCATATGAAGTTAAAAAAGAATGTGACTTCACAGATTCTGGTAATGCTACTTAAACCCTTCTTAATGGCTAATATATGTTTATCTGAAGTTGTAATTAAGAGCTGCAGAAAATATTGTTGAAAAATGTAAAAAAAAACAAGATGTAATGCATACATTCTAGTCTTTTATTAAAAGGCAGCCAGGTTTAAACGCATTACATATTTACATTTTAAAGGAGCTACTTTATGCGAGCTAGTTTAACATGTTCTATGCATATTTGTGATGTAGCCTATGGTTAAGGCTACAGGATAGTTTTGTAAAAAAAAACAAGTCAAAGTGATCTTGATTTACTTTTATTTATTTTTTACATACGTGCAAATTGATTGCATAATTTACTCAATTAAGTTATTAATGTATTTATTTTTAATTTAAAAAATATTGTATTTTATAAAACAGAATAGGTGATGCATATTTTAAAGACATCCCAATAAATGTTTAGGTCTTTTGAAGAGAATATTCCTGTCTTTATGTGAACTGAGCTAAACAAAGTGTTATAAGTTTAAGTCTAAATGTAATTTGTTTACAGTAAACAAAACACAGTATTGTATTGATGTACATTAAAGTTTTGCTTTGTAATAAAATAAAATATTTATAATAAAAATATCGCCTGCAACAAAATGAAGTATTTTTTTTAAATTGTTTTCACAAACTTAAAGGTGGGGTAGGTACATTTGAGAAACCGGCTCGAGATACAATTTTTGTGTTGGAGGAGGGGCTCTGTAAGGAAGTGGCAGATTTTTTCCGGCTGTGTATTTTCAAATTCTAGCGCACTTGAGCTGGTTTCTCCAAAATGACCTACCCCACCTTTAAAAACTCTACTTAGATCGAATATAAATATGAGGTTAGTCCAAAAGGAAAAATTAAGTTGTGCGGTCTCCAGAATGAATCATCTTATTACTTTGTGTAAATGTAAATATATAGACAGAAGCAATATTTTTTACTTGACTCAAATTAATTTTTTTATTATTTATTTATTTGGAACACACAAATCAGCAAAACATTTTTAAGTTGATCCAAAGTATCAATTTGTTCAGTGCATAGTAATCTGTGAAGATCATGTTACAATGAAAAACCACTGTAACTATCATTTAAGACAAAAGGCGGAAAAACTGTCTTTTCAACATGTGTTTTTCTTCTAATAATGAAACAGCAAATGCATACTTACAATAAAGTAGAGACAAGATGCATTGTATTCCATATCTTTGTTTGATTTGTTTTTGTTTTTGTTCTTTAAATGTATTTGTGATGCAGCCACCAGAGGGCATCATGGTGACTTTGATTCACAGTCAGATAGATTGTAAATAAGCTTTGGGAGCCAGTTGCAGATTGTCTGCATTTCATTTGGTCTGTTTACACTTTATTTCTGATTCTGATAAGCCTTTGATGCAGGCTTGAGTTTACTACTCGGCATGGTTGTGGTCTTTAATCTGGCTGGAGAAGACCACATAAATGTTTAAAATAAGAATACGTTTTCATCGTATTTTCACTCAGTTTTCTCTTAAAATAAATATACTTTTTTAATTGACGCAAAATCTGATCTTTACAGAAAATGAGAAAATATGTTCTCATTTTATCAGTGAGACATTATTACTTGCCCCTATAGTATGTAAACAGTTTGATTTTAAACAACAACATTTACACCCTGGGCCAGGGTGAAGAATCACTATCGCCTTTGGTGTAAAGCAGTGGTTCTCAAAGTGGGGGGCGCAGAGGCATGCCAGTGAGGGACCAGGAGGAAAAATGGCTATAAAAAAAAAAAAAAAGATAAAAAAAAAAAAAATCATAATTTGAAAAATTATTGATTTGAATAATATGATGCAGTACAGTACTATTACGTGTTGAGAGATGTATCCATATCTCTTCATTTTGCTCTCAAAGTGCACCAGATTGATGCATTTAACTTCAATATTTAAAAATAAATCTTCCCGGGGGGGCTTGCCCCCGGACCCCCCTATGTGTGGTCCAGACACCACCTATAAAAATAGCACTTTACCCCTGCTTACACCTATATACCTATAGCGACTGGTACATTAATGGGAAACCCTAAATGTTTGAGCACCCTCTATGAAACATCAAGCTACCCCACAGCACCCCCAAAAGAAATATCTGGCGAGGCACTGAGCCTGACTATTTTTGTTGGGGGGGCCCGACTTTTTTTTTCTCCAAAGGGGGGGCCTGACAGAAAAAGTTTGAGAGCCACTGGTGTAAAGTAACTTTTACTCAAGTAGGCTACTATACTTAAGTACATTTTGAGGTAGGCCTACTTGTACTTTAGTTGAGTATTACCATTTTATACTTTGTACTTCTACTCCTCTACAAATCACTATTGAACTTTTACGTCACAACATTAATGTATGGCTTTAGTTACTTTGCTGATATGGAATAATGATAACATGATCAACACTTAAATAAGACTTTAGCTACACCTGGATTGAATTCACATTACAAGTACATTAAGTAATTACAATTGGTTTCACCTTTACCAGCTGTGTCATATTATCAATAATTATAATCATAACATAGATTCTGAAATGCGCCAATCTGTATCATGAGTAGGTTATGGTAGGCCTACATTAAGTATTTGTATGCCAATACTTTTCTACTTTCCCTTGAGTAACATTTTGATTGCAGGCTACTTGTGAAAGAGTATTTCTACACTTTGGTATTTTGTAATTTTACATTGCAATCGCTTTTACATTTACTTTGTAAGAAATGTTCCTTTTTATTTGCATATATCCATTTCCTTTAACGAAGTAAACCCCCCGCTGTGTGAGGAAGAAAGTATTTCTGTTTACAAATTTACCGCGGAATTAAAACATAAACAGTTCGGTGTCACGTGGCGTTTTTTTCTCGGATCACGTGCCATGGTTCTTAAGTTCCATTCGAGAAGATGACGTCGTATGGTGAGCGCTCGATACGAATCCAGTCAGTGTTCCAAAACACATCTCAGTCACAAACACACACAAAGTTGTTTGCAGAGAGAGAGGCATTTTCTAAATAAATTCGAAAAACCTGATACGTCAACCTTAGTGAGCTCAACTGTTGCTACAATGCCTCGGTAAGTACTTTAGTCCGTTTTTTCTTGTATTTTAAAAGGTCTATGCAAGATCAATTTTGCAAGTCAACTTCTTTGTTTAATTGGCCTCAACTTGTGTTTTTTAATGTTTTCGACTTGTATTGATACTTACCATTTGCTAAAAGTAATATAGGCAGCTGACATCATTACTTTCAGATTTCTTAGCACTATGTGGGGGTTGACTCACTTTATTTTCCACTCCATCAATGTTTCTGGATATAGTTGATCTCCTTTTATATGTTGTTGTCATAACTGTTGCTTTAATAGTGCACTAACGTTCATATGTGCCTTTCAGACGAACAAGGAGGACAGCTCCATCCAGACCTAAACAAAAGGTGTATGGGCCCCCCCCACCAACACGTGACAAGGAGTGTGCACAAGAAAATGACTTGATCGAGATTCTCAAGTCATTCGGATGCTTTGAGAGCTACGTGGAGCTGAGACACAGGTGAGATGCATATTTATATATCTCATCATTAACATGTAACTAATACAGCTTTGAGTAGGCTTATCATTTTTAGGGTACAGTCATTTCAGGGGGGGGGATATTCCTTTAAAATACCATAAACAAGCAAATGCCCAGGTGAAAGAGACCGCGACATGCTTCGCTTCAGAGGAATTACAAAGTCTGAAAATGCTCTTTGTGTCTTGTTTGCAGAGAGAATGTGGTCCAGAGACTAGAGTCGCTGTTCAAAGAGTGGCTCATAGAGATGTGTCTGCAAATGGTAAGACATCTATCTTTATAAAATATTGTTCTTTCAAAAGTAACTCCTAAAATTATACTCGAAATGTGTTATTGGTTTGGTAACATTTTCTTTGTTGTTGTAGAATATACCAGACATTGTCCCGCAGAAGGTTGGAGGGAAGCTCGTCCCTTTCGGCTCCCATCACCTGGGGGTCGCCTCGAAAGGCGCCGACATCGACGTCCTCTGTG
>NW_011337254.1:0-8190 GCF_000735185.1 Notothenia coriiceps
TGTTAGAAAAGAAGCAACCAATCAGATCTTGTTCTGGGTCTCTGGGTAGAATATCCTTCAACCAAGGTATTCTACATCCTTGATAGAATGCCCTGGCCGTTGCACTGAATGAGAGCGTATGTTTGGACTGACAGTTTGATCAACCAATCATATATTGATTTGTAGCCAATGGGCGTATTCTTTCAGAGTTTCCCTCGGTTCCAGGGTATTCTAGAAGGCCCGCTAGTTAACTGGCTCGAGACAAAGGATCTAGAATGCGACGAAGCAACACGAAGGCGGTGGGGGGTTTGTGTGTCTATAGAAGGTCCAGTTGTGATAGACACGGTTCGCCACTGGTATAGGTTGAGGTTATACTAGGCTGTTGCTTGGCGTGGCGAGAATATTGCTCCACTTTATCCGGTCCGTGAGATTGGGCTTCCAGTAGCTCTGGAGAGAGCTTTCGCACCTGTGGCCACTAACGGTCATAATTTCTCTGCTTTGTTTCAAGACCCGCATCAGAAAGCTTTTGAATGGTGGTACTTTTCCAGTTGGTCTACCTGCTCTTCACGTAGCTCTGCATGTCGTCGTTTAGGTGCTTTTTTCTCTGGAGATAGGCACTGCTCAATCCACTCCTCCATAATAAGGCCACCCCGGAGGTCGAAGTTAACCTTAAATGTTTCCATTTTAAGCTTTGTTAGTTAGTTAGTTTCGTAACGGACGTAATGTAACAGTTGTAACGGTTGTAGCTTTTCTCAGAGGCGGAGGGATACATAACTTTTGAAAATTCTACAATACAATTCTACCCGTGATATACGCTCATTATATCACGGCTAAGAACCAATCAGATTGCTTGATTTGACTTGTCCGTTAATATGAAGCAATAACACTTTATTTTGCCCAGTAGGAAATATTATAAAGTGTTTTGTCGGGCTTCTTTAGATAACATTTGTTGCTGCCTTTGTATTTTTGAATAATGACTGCTGATACAAAATCATTAGTTGCTTATTCCAACTGCCAAGAAATAGCCATCTGATGATTTAAAAGCCTGTACGTAAAGTAATGCCATTTGTTAAGTTGGAGGTGTATCAGGAACAGTGCTCATTAATCAACAACTTAGTTTCCATCTCGGTGTAAATATGCCAAAGTTAGCTAATGAGCTAAATTTCATCTGCAGTCTATGGGATCAATAAAGCAGTAGATGTAACACTGTCTGCTAACATAGACTTGCAGGGACTATGGTGCACCGATTAAAGGAACTGCGGCTATTTTAGTACGCTTGAGTAGGTTAAGGGTCGATATTACAGGCTGATGTGACACATTTCTATTGCTACAGTTGCTGTTTTTAGTGAAGGTTTTTAAATTATTGTTTTTTAATAATTGTTTGTGACCGCTTCAGTTACCTTGCTGCAAACCAAATCTCCCACTCCAAATCAAGATAATGACTGTAAAAATTGAAATATGTCTGGTTATGTGGCTTAAAATTAGCATTCAGTACAGGCTCTCAAAGGTAAATGCAATAGAGTACAGTAGATAATATTGAAAATCATAACATATTGCCATTGTTTTTTTCCAAATGATAATTTGCCTTGCCAAATGATAATTTGACTTGCAAAATTAAGTGCTTGACTAACAATATGCTTTACTTGTTGGCAACATTTTTACACAACATACTGCATTAGATTGCACTTAAATATTGAAAAATAAACTAAATGTACTATCAATTTTCCAGCGTTCATTTAATATGGTTGAACATAGATATCCAAATTGAAATAAAGGGCATGGCACTTGCAGTTTTGAACATAGTCTACATCGCTGAATATTTTTTTACATTTTTTAGCCCTGTTTTTTTTTTGCTGCACAGTCTAATCTTCAGTTCAATATTCCGAAAAGAAGAAAATAACAACATTAAATCCTTAGACATTTTCTACACTCTTTTCATGAAAGCAGGCTAGCATGCTTATCTTTAACACACAGCTTTGCTCAGATCTACTTGAAGGCTCCTTTTTTTACCAGTCATAAACAAAGAACCGAGAGTCATTTAATACTTCTTAGGAATTACCATTCAAGCTTTTCAGGGAGCATTTTCCTCTCAGGCAAAAGCCTTTCTACATGTGAGGATTTGCAAGAAAAAACGGTGTAATGCAGCCGGAACATGTTGTTATAATGAAACCAATGGAGGCCCTGAGAACAGTCTCGACAAACATGCTCTATTAGTATGGGGCTCATGAGTCTGTGGCACTGGGATAGGGTTTTATATTCTATGGCCTTACACTGCTGCTTTCAGCAAACAGTCCACCATTATTCGATCTGACAAGAGAGCAAACACTGTGCATTCAAGGGTCAAGGAAAAAGCACGTCCCACTCTCTCTGTCAAGTCCATTCATCCTGCATCCTTATGTTGCTTTGTTTTCTCTCACATTTTCACTCTTCCCCTTGTATGCCCTTTTTTTATTTCACTACCCATGTACATGTGTTTTACATTTTCTGACACCAGCAGTATGGAGCGTTGATATATATTTAACACAATCAATTGTAACAATGCAAGTCTTTCAGTTCCTGGGATGTAGATACAGTATATTTTTGTCTCCATAAGCTCATCTCTTCAGTCAGGAAGTGTTTTATTGTTTTCCAGGAATAGCCCAAAAGCAGGTGGGTCACAGTTTTGCCAAAGCTACTGGACGTTCATACTGTACAAAAAGTCTCCAATTTAGTAATGTCATTCATTTTAGTAGCAGGCATTTTCTCAAACCTCGAATTATGACTGCCATGTGAAGAGATAAGAATTCCATCTTTAATATAAATGTATATACTAACAAGATATCAATTCAGCTGATTGGTAATGAGCGAGAAACTTGCTTTTAGATACACAATGGCCTTCACAAGCAAATGTGTAAGAAAGTCCTGCAGCTGCTAATTCAGCCTGTTGTTGTTGTTACCCCTGCTATTGAGAGTTCAGGCTTTTGCTCTCTTAACCATGTCGCTGATTGTTAATTAAGACACCCAAGGCAGCATTTCCCTTTGACAGACCGGAATGCCATTCAAGGGCAACCAAGGGATACACTCTGTCTGACCTCACTTTCACAATCGAAACAAGCAAAGTCCCGAAAAACAACTTTTATACATCTTTTGGATCGATTACTAAACTTAAGGTCAGCTTATTGATTTATGAACTTCCCCGTAGAAATATACCGGAGAATTATACTTTTAATCTTTTCAGGGGCTCCAATCATCATTTTGCTAACCAAGGCCAGACAACACATGGCATTTTCTGAATGTTAATGTTTAATTATATTATAAAAGTTTTGGAGAGATGAGGATTTGTTATATATTCCAAAGGAGTAAATTATGAATCACAATCTTGTTAATGTTTGAAGCTTAACCAAACGTGTGAATATTGAAATACGTTAGAATAACTTGTGACCACCCAAGTGTGAATAGTCTGTTTTTCCATCCTAATGATGTGGCCATGATAAGGAATAGATCCTGACCCCATGGTTACTAGGCAGGCCACCCTGTGCCCCCTGTTGGAAATCAGCAACCCACGACAAAACACATATTTTGAGTTGTGCATCAAAAGTTGGCAGTTTACTAATCCATAAGGTGTTTGGAAATATTTTGTTTCAACTAACATTTCCAGGCGAGGCCAATAGGATTATACTTAAAAACCAAGGATGTTTGCCTGTATTTCATGGCAGTAATTTGTTGACACAGAGAAATAAAGACCTTAGCATATATCCAGAGGGCATGTATCGAGTTGTTTTTCTGTCTGCTGTTTTTTTCAAAATATACAGCATTGATTCATATTTCTCAACAAATTAATTTAGAATGTCTCTCAATAACTTTCAAACAATGCATCTCTAAAGCCAATGTGTGAGTTCTGTTTAAAGTGTTTTCTGTAGAGGATGATAAATGGTGTAATTTGTGGCAGTGTGCAAGGACACTAGAGCATGAAGCAGACTCCCAGGACAGGAGTGACCTTTCACTGCAAAGACAGTGTACGGTATTTCTTCTGACACAATTCTCTCCTGGGCCACACATAAAGGAGCTCCATGTAAACAAGTTTCATTTGAATCCTTTACTGCTTTTCAACAGCAGTTACCGGAACAACGTTATTCTGCAATTTGGAATCAAAAGGGAAAGTGTGGGAAGGGATTGGAAGTTGTTGCTTTACTTTAAAGAGTATTTTTCTGTCAACCGTACTGGGGAATAAAATGTATAATAACAATAAAGCTCCTTTTTTAAATCACAGAAGGCACATTTAATCAGAAACTAGAACGTTAAGTACTTTACCTTGAATGACTTTCTGTGAATGTTGGTTGATTCTGCCGCAACTTAAAAATATGCTCTTGCTCTTATGAGCTATTTAGTTTGTCAATCTTACTGTCAGGTTTTGTCTGCATAATGCCAAGCAAGGGAGGGAATATAATGATTTATACAATTTATTTGCTTTTAGCTTTTATGCACCACAAACTTGGAACAAACTGCCGGAAATTCTGATGTCTGCCCCAACCCTGGGTTCTTTTAAATCAAGGTTAAAAATCGTTCTTTAATGCAGCCTATCCTAAGATCCTTTAACCGTGCCTTATCATTGCACTTTTAGCTGCAACCATTATTTTATCGCTTTTATTAATGTTTTTTTTTTGGGGTTTTTTGTGTTTTTGTTTTGTTTTTAATTATTATGTGTTAAATGTCTATGTGAAGCACTTTGCATTGCCACTGGGTGTTTCTCAATCCCGAGTAAAGCTGCTCCAGAGCCACTATTTCAAGCATACTACGTTGTCGAGTGCCGCCAAAGTACTGTTCCAATCTCCAGCATACTTGGAATTCTAACGAGCTTGCGGGGCGTACTTTGTTTGGAGAAATTTCGAGGCTGCACATGTGTAGACTCCGCGGTCTTAAAATCCCCACAATGCTTTGCGCACGGACCAATTTCCCCAAATCTGTGGCGGAAAATGTAAGGCGGGGCCTCTCATATGACGCACACCTGCACACTTGCCCTCCTGTTCCATTCTTCGTTTTCCGAGGCTAGGAAGTATTCTTGCCTCGTTTCTGAAGCAAGACGCTCGGAAGACATGTGCTACCAAGCAAGCGTACTCGAGATTGAGAAACACCCTCTGTGTCTCAAAATGTGCTATACTATACAAATAAACTAACCTGAACCTTACACACCCATAAGTGGTGTAAAATATAATCTAAAATAACTCTAAAAATTGTATTGTAATTTCCCAGCAGCTGACATAACAAGAAACCATATTCCCAAGGAACTGAACAGGCATTTATATTTGTCAGCACCTCTTGTTTAATGCATTTCTAAACATCTTTAGCGTTAGTCATTTTTTAAGTGCACAGAGAGTTAAATAACCTCTGGAGCTGTGGTTCATATGTTAATCTCCAAGAACTTTCCCTGCTGAGAGCAAAGCCTTGCTTGGCTCTCAGACCCAACACTTTTGTTCATAAGTGCCTCTGGCCTTCCTTTGAGGCCCCTCAAATGTCGCCTCAGAGTGACCAGAGCGGACACAGAGGCGACAGCAGCCAGAATGGACCCTGTGGAGCAGCCACATTTATGGCACACCAGTGCCCTGAAAGGCTGTGCTTGTAGAAATGGGTTTAGGGCTTGTGAAATCATAGCTGTTCCAAATCTTTCAAGCCATGGCCAACTCGTTACTGCTGATACAAGGCTTAGGGTGATTAGACCATATCGCTCTCTCTCCGTCTCCCTGCTATCTAGCTCTCTATTCTCTGCCATGTGCTTCCCTTCTTTCAACAAGATTGTCATATCCCTTTCCCTTATTAGAGAGGTAAAAAGTATGCTGGTGTCTGGTACTTAACGGAACCCCGCGGCAATTCATTTTATAGAGTTAAGATAACTACTGATTATATAAAGCTTGTTCAGAACCTAGGCTATTGATTTTTTTCTAACTTAAATGTAATTTCGGCTGATCATTTTTTCTTTTTTTATTGTCCTGTAAGCTGTACAGAACTAACGTAATAAGCAGATTGATAATATAATATATAACAGCAGACTTTCCAATGAACAAGGTTTAAAGTTTTTATGACCAACTAAATGCCCTAGAGACTGCAATGCTCATCATACATACAATATTAAAGTCTTTATTCTGTAGGGCTATCCTTATTGCTTGTCAGATTCATGTATAAAGTTTTGCCGTTGTGCTGGAAGAAACCTCATGATGTGTTCTAAGGGAAATGGTTCATCCTCTGTGGATCATGAATAACCACAGCATATTCACAGAATGGTTATCTGATTGCCTTTTGTTTTGTTATGTTTGTTTTGCCCTGTTCTTCCTTGTAAAGCGACCTTGGGTCCCATGAAAGGCGCTATATAAATCTAATCTCTTATTATTATTATTATTATTATTATTAGGGCCCGAGCACGGAGCGCTAGGACCAGACAGCGTCCTAGCACGAAGTGCGAGGAACCTATTGTTATTATTATTATTATTATTATTATTCAAGGAGATGTGACCATTTGCGTTTTCAACACAAAAAACAGTATATTGTCATTGGCAAGCTTTAGTCAAGGCGAAACATTGACTTGAATGGAAGGTTTGGATTATAAGAATTCATCTTCTGGGGACCTTTTAGTATTCACACAGTAATCATCCTGATTAATCTTGAGCTTTGAGGCATCCTGGTCCAACCCAGTCTCATGGCATTTCGTGTTATAGTCACGACTTTTAATCTATTGATTCATGTTCACCAACACGATTTCCCCCTTTTTTTCGTGTCACACAGAACAATTTTAAAAGCAATGTATTTCAATTGCTAGTGTGTTTCTTGGAAGACCGGAAGCTGTGTGGTTCTTAAAAACATGTTCTTACTCCATATCAAGCCACGATTATTGTTTTTATTTTAAATCGTATAATGTCTGACTTTTTTTGCCGTCTGTGAGGAAAAGAAATGGGGCTCAGAGCCTCAGAATAATAAAATCTGTATTTTTTTAAATCTTTTTNCTTCTAATTTGTTATTCTTTTCTAAATAACACACTGTTATTTACTCAACAATAACACACAATTATCCTTGTTTTTATTTATTTGTTTAATTCTATAATATCTGGCTTTTTTGCCGTCCGTCAGGAGCTGAATTTCAAAATAAAGTCACCGGAAACAGACGTGCAATACACACCTGATTACCCAAGATCCTCAGCTATGGTTGAAGCTTGGTGATTGGATGTTTTAGCCGCAATGCAGGTTGGGATATGGTGTTCATGCGATATGAAATCCGAAAAAATTGGAGGAAAAAAAGAAAATACTTTATTCCGAGTGTACTTGCTTTTCTCTTTGAAACATAATTGTAATACACGGTTCGGCTGCATCAAATATTACACATCTGCCGTAGTTCTCTATTTATAGAGCCATGATTAGAAGACTTCTAGACAAACAGGAAGAACTGCCGCCAAAACTGAATACGTGACGTGGATCATAAATATATCAGCAATTAAACAACATCTTCAATTTCTCTTCACACAATACGTCTCCTTGCAGTATCAATAGTAATTCGGCTGACTTTTATATTTGATTCAATTGGTAAATAGGCTGTATTTACACCATAACGGTGCACAGCCTATAGACAGGGGCTTGTCGTTTTTAAAGATATTATTGATTTTCTTTGAATATAAGAATGTAAATACTGAGTTGAGAGAATAGTCAGGGGTTTTGGGTGATGGGAGAAACATCTATGGATTCAGAATATCAATAGCTTACCATGGACTCGAACGGGGCTGGACCCGTTCAAGTCCAGTTTTGGATAGTCTGCTCTGGTTTCATTCCATTTCATAGTGCTGTTTGAAGCTCGGCGTAACCTTGGCGCACTGCCACTCCAACATCCTGGCAATGCAATTCTGTTGATAGTTATTTCATATCACATTAACACCATATCCCAACGTGCATTGCTGCTAAAACATCCAAATACCGAGCTTCAACAATTGCTGAGGATCTTGGGCAATCAGTTCAGTGGGTGTGTATCGAAATTCAGTTCCTGACGGACGGCAAAAAAGCCTGATATTATAGAATCAAACAAATAAATAAAAACAAGGATATTTGTGTGTTATTGTTGAGTAAATAACTGTTATTTAGAAAAGAATAACAAATTAGAAGGAAAAAAATATTTAAAAAATACATATTTCAGTATTCTGAGGCTCTGAGTCTCATTTATTTTCCTCGACTGGGTTGTGTGTAATTAAAAGGTATAATC
>NW_011337254.1:8230-19967 GCF_000735185.1 Notothenia coriiceps
TGACGGACGGCAAAAAGCCAGAGATTGTATAATTAAACAAATAAAAACAAGGATAATTCTGTTTTATTGTTGAGAAAATAACAGTATGTTATTTAGAAAAGAATAACAAATTAGAAGGAACAAAAGATTAAAAAAAATACAGATTTCAGTATTCTGAGGCTCTGAGCCCCATTTATTTTCCTCAAGGACGGCAAAAAAAGTCTGACATTATACGATTTAAAATAAAAACAATAATCGTGGCTTGATATTGAGTAAGAACATGNCCGGTCTTCCAAGACCCGACCGGACAAAAAGACGTGGTGCAGGCACGAAAAATACTAGAAATACATTGCTTTTAAAATCGTTCTGTGTGACACGAAAAAAAGGGGAAAAGCGTGTTGGTGAACACGGATCAATAGATTAAATGTCGTGACTATAACACTTAATGCCGTGAGACTGGGTTGCCTGGTCATAATCAAAATGTTAGATAATCAGACAAATAGGAAAAATATCTGCTTTACAATTCATATGTCTCTGCTCACCTCGCTTTCGGACCAGGTACTTTATTTTATTTCGTTTTCAAACAAAAACAGTCAGTCCAGGCAGGTGATCAGCTGATTGCTATTGCGACGCAGCTTCGTCCACAGGAAATTCGATTAATCCTTTTATCTTTTGATTTCAATTACTTTCCGCTGTTCACAGAAACCTGTCTGATCAAGATTCAGGGCCTGGGATAAATGTAGTAATTATGACTTAATTAAACAATATGCTTAAATCTTCCTCATAAGAATTTGTAGCTTCCAGTACAGGTAAGAACACGTCATCATGCATTTTGTTATGCACATTATTACATTTTGTATGAAAGTAAAAGATGTAAACAAATGAATCTGCTATTTGTATTACGACTTTCTTTAGCATAAATGTAAAATACATTTTGGCTACTATAACTAAAGGCTTCCAGTCTCCTTACATGCTTTACGAGTTGTGTCAGCAATAGAATATGGTTATACTTCAGCAGTATTGAGACTCTATGCCTTTATTATGAAAATAATACATGGTATTATAAGAAGTTCCTATGGCTTTGTGTCCCTGGTGGTTTGTTTCAAAAGCATTGAAAGGATATCTTGTAAATCACATGCTTAAAACTTAAATCTCTGGCCTGTAAGCACTTTCCTGATTGTTCATCCGTCTCTAAAGTGTACTTGGCTTTAATGCTACAGTAGAATTCAGCTATTGTGGATCTTAGAAACTGTTAGCGCACAGTCCGTTTAAGGTATATGATGATCATATGGTAATTTTAGATGCATTGTGCCCTTGTCCCCATTGAAAGGGATTCACAGTCTTGTCCCATTTTATCCTGCCTAATCAGTGTGGGGCTGGCTCTGTGGGCAAAGGCCTGCCTGTGTGTCTGGTTGAATGAACAGGCGAGGGTCCATGGAGCATTGTGGTCCCACAATGCTTCACGGTGACCAAATAAGGTCTGTCTGCAACATGTATACTAGGAGGAGACAGGGGCACTAAGTTGGCACAGTCCAGTCTCTCACATTTTTTGGACTCTCTCAAAAGGTTGCCGTCCCTCATCACACATCTAGTATGTGATTGGACGGAACAGAAAGGGCTGACCCATGAACTGTACAGAGTTGTTTGTGAAAACAAGTCATGTACAAGGCTGGTCATCGTAAAGTGGTTCTAATAATAGAGGAGGATACTTTGTTGAGACTTTCACTTACTACACTACCACTGCTTAAAGGTCAATAAATTAATTCAGTGAATGATTTAAGCTGACTAGTCACTGGAATGTGTAGGAATCCTCCTATTACCATATGCTCTTTGCTTTTAATGAGAATATGTATACACTGTAGAAGAAACATAATTTAACATAAAGTTGATGTACACTACATGATGCTTTCGCTGCATATGATGTGTGTTTCTGCACTATACTGCAAAGCAGTGGCAAGACCGGAGCATAGGAGATACCAATATTGTTCAATACATTCTCTCTCACTGCTGCAGACGTTGGTTAAAGATTAACTCTGGTGTTATCCTTAGGGCCTCTTTGAAGTGGACTTACTCTAACCCCTGCTTATCTTAATTAGAAAGAAATCTGTAGGAGTGAAGCGGTCTTTTGAAAACGAGCACCTCCACTCCCCTGCTCCCTGAAGGCCACACTGCGGCTTTGCCTGGACTTTAATGCCTCCTCAACTAAATATTTGCTCTTGACATGGTGTGATTGTATGTAGTATAAACTGTGAACAGAAAAGGTTTATTTTTCCTGAGATTAGAAAGCGCTGCTGGAGGTATCTTCCTCGGATTTTGCCAGATATGAAACATTTATAATGAATAGATCCTCTTTGCAGTATGTTTGTTAGTAATGCAGAAGGCTAACAGGTGTTTAATGTGATTCATATTGAAAGGGAAAGCTGCTCCTTTGATGCTTAGCACGATTTGTAGGCCGTGCCGTGTAAATAACTATGCAAAACCATTTCATGCTTTTACTGAAATGAGAGGGTCCTTTGGATAAATCTGGCAATATATGGTACTTAAATGTCCCTGTGTTATAGCTGTTACAAAGTCTATGTGCCAACCATATAAATCTAGACAAATAGACAAGACCTTCTCAGTTTCCATTACCTCAGTGGAGGATTGTCTCCTCCACGACTCAGAGATCACACATGCAATGTTTACCGGTGGCATGCGTGCCATGCGGCTGGCTTTAATCCAAATGGAGCAGGGAGGTCCTGTCATACACAGGTCACCTGTCTCCACAAGAATGATGTGGAACACACAGGAAGCTAAAATCCTACACTGTGGTAAACCTCAAGAATGTATGAGTTGGAAAATGTATCACTTGAGACATTTTATTAAAAAAAACATATTTCTCTATAACCAGTTGATATTATACAATAGTAAATCACCCTTTTTCCTATGTGTTTCTTTCATCACACAGTGTTCAGCCGGTGTTTAGCCTAAAACATGTGTTTTCTTGGCAAACACCATTTTTAGTTTCACATTGAAACATTTCACATTGAAACCCACCTCTTCAACTCTGCTTATCCTTAAACCCGCCCCTCCCCCCTCTGAACCAACATCCTCCTGACTACTTTTCTGTTTTTGTTTTGTTTTTGTTTTTTGTTTTTGTTTTTGTTTGTGTTTTTGTTCTTGTTTTGTTTGTCGACCTTACTCGTAATGTAAAGCGTCTTTGGGTCTAGAAAAGCGCTATATAAATCCCATTTATTATTATTATAGTTTTTCTTATCGCTTGCTTGCCGTAATATGGATCAAGCTTGTTTGACTTTATAATATAAGGGATATTATATAATGTAATGCCACATTGACTTACCAAACAACTTTCCCTGCTGAGCTTAGTCATTTAATCAGTGCTTGTCCTTTATGATGTTCCTTCCCATGCTGTTTGTGGTGCAAATTATATTATTTTTAAAATGTAATTATAACTTTTGTAGGATTACCAGATGTACGGGTTGTGCACATGAACAGTGACTTGAGTGGAAAGCAGGCCGACTAAACAACATCAACTATAGAAACGTTTATTTTAGTTAGACCTCTCATCAATTTAATTATGGCTTTAGTAATTAATCAGGACCTTTGTAACATCGTCATAGTGGTGCCTCTGGAGCAAAGAAAAATGCTATTTTTTAGAGGGATAGAAAAATTCTATGTTTATAAGAATTTCATGATGTAATGCAACATTTAGTTAATTTTGCATAAAAGACAAATATAGCAGCTCCTTTCATTCCCGCTCAATCTTTACAGTTTCTGCAATTTTTCATTCCAATGACAGCACTTGCCACCACCAAGTCTAACAGAGACACACACAAGTTCAAAGGACATCAGTATCTCTATTCTTCTTCTTTCTAGCATTTTTGATAAAGCCCAAAAGTAACTAGAAATGCTGATGAAGAGTCATGTTTTTTAGAATCTCCCTACTTTCTTATTCTTCACAACTCTATTGAAGTGTTCTATCGGGTAGAAAGTACCTCCATGTATTCATTATGGATTCATTAATTAAGTTTGCTCAACTCAATGATTTGCTGGGTTTGGATAAGAAGGCATAAAAAGAGCCCACTTTTTCTCTCAGGTCACAGTGACACAAAAGGTTTGAGCACAATATTGTCAAAAAGCATCAGGCATTCAGACTCAGTTTTGAATAAATACTCTATGTATACCGTAGGAAAAAGCTGTTGCAGAGAGCATTTAAACACACTAACTGGTGAGTGCGTGCCCTCACACATAATAAAACATCCAGGGTGAATGTGTAAAGGTCTCAGCAGGACTATCGAGGGAGGAAATGGACACAGTGGAGCGGTCAGCTGGATGTAACAGATTTACTGACCCTAACGACAAGGGTGGGGTGGGTTAGAAACTCTCAGTCGTGCCCAACAAACACAACAGCAACACTGCACCCTTCTGTCAGTTTAACTATTATTCCAGCACTTTCACAAGTGCCAGATCCTTGGTGGATCAGTCATTTGTATCCCACCATCCTGATCTAGTAAAGCAGCAGCACTTACTGTGCAGTCTGGTGGATGCGTGCCAAGTCTTAAGAATATGTGTATAATTACTTAGAGGCAAGTGAGTGCAATTAAAATTCGATTCAAGTGTGTGTCGGTTTCCTTATGGGTCAGTGTGTGCACTATTTTTCTCTGTATTTCTGTACCTGTGTGTCTTTTTGATGTCGGGGTGTGTGGCTCTGCTTTGAGTCTTTATGGTAAAATAGTAGCAGCGATGCCCTCAAGAACTGTAGCCTCGCCCTTTGAATCCAACTTCAAAAAGCAAGGATAAAATGCCTCCGTTCAGACAAGAAACAGACGCTTTTTATCGTAATTAAAAAAGAAGCAATTAGACAACTTTATTCCTTTGGCATTGGGGCTGTGCACCACTCTCCCTGACTAATACCTTTGAGTCTCAAAGTCGAGTCCTGAAGGAAACCAAGAAAAAATTCTATTTAGGGCTGTTTGAAATTCCTGTGCAACCCCCTATAAGAAATAGCTATGTTTATTTTCAAATCATTTTTGGGATTATTAAGTGCTAGTGAGACTATTTTAGTCATCCCTTGTGTTTTCTCATGCCTGTATTTATTTATATGGATCCATTTCTAAGTTTCTTTAATACGATTAACTGTATTTGTTTGCAGGAGGCAACAAACTGAAGAACCAGCAGTACCGTCTGAACTGGGCTTGGATCTCTCTGGAGAAGGAGCACTATGTGGTGGATGAAGAGGTCAAGTTTCTGGAGGTGGTGCTGAAACGTCGGGGCTACCTCGGGGAGACTTCCTTCGTTAGTAAGTAGACACTGATTCTTCTGATGACACTTATACTAGGGCTGCTCGATTAATGCAAAAATCATAATCTCGATTATTTGGGTCAATAATTGATATCACGATTATTAAAAAACGATTATCCATTTACTTTGAAAACATCCATTTATTAAAAAAATTAATTGAACAGTATGTTTTAAACAGTTGATTACCCTGAACTTTAAGTATAATTCAACTGAAAAACCAATATAAATGTTTTATAAATAAATAATAATAATAAAAAAATGTTTTAAAACATACGATTAATTGAGCAGCCCTAACTTATACTAATAGATTCTCCATAGTAATTTCTAAATGCAATTGAAGATTATTTTAAAAATAATGTTGTTCTCTATCTTGATCTCAATCCGGTTATGCACCAAAAATTATGAATAAAACTAATAAATAAGTAAAACACCCAATATATTAACTACAATATCTATGACATACATTAAATATGTACTGCAGTAAAAAAGGAAGAAGTGAGAAAAATGTAGCATGAGATACATCTATAAGACTTTTTCCAAAATTGCACAAATCACACGTAAATAACATACAATATGTTTGTGCTTTAGTGACATACATCCTGGAAATAGTCCTGGATCCACACCAAAAACTACACTGGTGTTGCTTTGCCAAAGAACTAACCAATCAGAACATGTCTGCAGATATAGGTATCCTTAAGAGAAAAAAAACTAAAATGAGAAACCTACACTCCTTGTCCCTTCACTAAAGCAAGGTGCCAGAGGTCACACACACTTGTATACATATTAGGACCACTCTAAGGCTGTCCTAGACACCTTTAGGGTGACACAGGTCATGACCTTTCACCTGTCCCCTCCAGCCAGTATTTACGCTCCAAGCACACAAAAGCACAGCACTACCCCTCAGGAACTGCATGTGCACATAACAAAGGTCACCCAAAGTTGGCGGCTTTAGAGAGGTGCTGTTCCAAATATTAGTAGAGAAGATTTACTGGCAGGAACTAACAGACAATAACTGTTAACACTGTTTAAAATAACAAGCTGCTGAAAGCGTTTATGAGTGGCAGGAATTCTTACTACCGGCACTATTGGCCTTTTTTACGTTTACGATTAAAATGTAAGGATGGTAAAGGTCAAAATCCCTAAGGATAATTTCCTCTACCGTCTTCAGAATTTGTGTATGCCCCGGGGCGACAGACTAATGAAACATCTCTTCGATGATATGCAAATTGTGCTGACCTTTATAGGGCCTCACACTGCTCATTATATTATCATCGCTATCTCTGCCACTCATTGTAGTAAAAAAATACAGATCATTGTACTCTACAGATATACAGGCATATACCGTATAGTTGAATATAAATCACTGTAAGAAGTAAATTAATGTCATAACAAGAACACAGTTTACAAGTTTAGTTACAAGAACAAAAGAAACTGCAGAAATTCAACTGTATCCTCTGTGTGATGACCCCACGGTCATCTCTTAGCAAATTAACATTTAACAGCAAAATAGCATATTTTGAATCAGGAACTTGGGCAAATAATCACATGACTGTCCTTTGTTTTGATTTTCTCGAGCATCGCTAATGTTTTATTAATGATTGCATGATAAATGAAAGAAGCGCTATTTTGAACTTTGGATGCACTCTGTGTTCAGTCCCCAATAAGAACATGCCTTGCATTTCTTTTTATGTCTTTTGTGAGCTTTCAAGTCCAAACCATAGCTTTTCACAGTGCAGTTTTCTTATGATTGAGGTAGCATCAAGGGGAATGATAATCATTGAGGGTGGATGGTCCACCCCTGCATGCTGGGGAGAATAAGCACACAACAGAAGCTGCAATTTAGAAAAATATGAAGTCCAAACCATTGTGTTTTACAGCTCCCTCAAAACACAGAAAGCAATAAAGGTTATCTTTCTAAATGCATAGGTTATGAAAGCTTTCATTTTGTCTGTTTCTTATTACAGTTAATTGAGTACATGTTTTCATCTTCAGGCATCGATTCTTTCATCATAGATCAACCTGTTCCTTTTCTGTCAGTCTTATTGAATAGATTTTTAAATGTTTTTCTCCATTTCTAGCCAAGAAATACATGTCTGAGATAGCTTTTGGTTTGGGATGTAACTTGCGTATATTTACATCAGGAAGTAGCATACGCTTGAATAATTAACTTTGGTTTTAATGAGAAACTCGAGAAATATGATTGTGGGGAGAGTATTCTATGATACAGTACATGCTTCAAAAACATCTCTGCTTCATTCTGCATGCAGGTAAACAACTAACAATATCCTGTCTCAGTCAGGTAAAAGAACAAAAGAAGGGCACTCATTACTTTCTCAAAGTAATCATTGGTAGTGCATCTCTTCTTCAGCTGCATTGAAGATATAAAGTAAAAGGAGCAGGCCACAAAAAAACCTGACAATTCAAGCCGCCCATCTGTCTCTGTGTTGCGATGAGATAATGACGGATCCCAAGCCAGGACCGACTCATGAATCCTGGAGGTATCTATTCTTGCCCAACCCAGCCTGAGTGAACACTGATCAGAGGAGCCTACTACCGCTTCACTGGTCAATGTGCACAGTTCAGGTGTCACCAGTTTGGAGTCTACAGCGAGCCCACCTGCTGCGAAGCGTCAGAATGACTGCTGTGATCAGGGCCGTCCAATCCAGGCATTGTGCGAGAGATAGAGTTAAGAGAAAATCATACTCTTGCCTCTCCTAGCTACTCTTTGAAGACTGCTGATTTTTCAAGCTCAATTGAGCTTGACCATTTTATCTTACCACGTATGTGCAGTGGCCTTTCCTTCTCTCTGTACTTGCATATCAAAGCCCACTTTTTTATTTTCATCAAAGAACAGAATGGTAATTCTCTTAAATGCCCAAACTCATGCATTACTCAATCTGTGGTCTTTTGAAGAGCTTGTTTGTAGTCCTGATGCGCTATTTGCATTTTTCTCTTCCTCCGTTGTTAACAAACAGCAACTTTTCTAAGTGTGTCTTTTGTTATTCATGCAATCCTCGTGTTTCATTTATCTAATAATGTACTTTTTGCCACATGAATGAAGCCTTCAGGATTGCCTTGGTGTGTGCAGGCATTTTCTTTCCTTTTACTGCCAGATCCCTGCTGATTGTTGTGTGCCCAGTTAGCAATGACAATGGAGAGGCTGTGTGACATTTCACCGGCCTCAGTGCTCCCGCTCAACAGAGACCATGACAGTTTCTCAGCTATAGTGTCCGTAGCGACCATCAAACAGCTCGCCTGCTGAAGGTCAGACAACGCAAGTCAGCCTCCAACAGCGGCTGAGAGCAGGCTGACATGAGGGATAATTGGCTTTATTCCCACTATAGATATTCGAATCATTATTAATGACAAACTGCAACCAGAAGATGGGCAGACGAACTGGGACATGACATTTTCCTTGTTTTAAATGGGGCAAAGATTTGTAGTTTAGATGTATATTTTCTATTATTATATTCTACAATATCTCAAAACTATGAACATTCACTGCCACATAAATATATCAGGATTCACAGATTGTTAATCCATTTAAGAAATGTATTTATGTAAATAATGAAAAATATGTATTGATGGTTGCTGGTATCAAAACCTTAGCAAGGTGAAACGTTCTCTGATATGCATGATTATGATAATAATCAATTTCTTCCATGTCCTTCCTAAGGTATTGGCACAAAGGATGGCACTGCAGAGAAGGATAAAGACTTCAGAGGGAAATCTCAGAAACAGGTGCAGTTTAACCCGGGCCAGACCACAGCCACCTGGAAGGTGCGGATCCTGTCAGATAGCGAGCATGAAGTGTCTGAGAGCTTCCAGATCGTTCTGTCTGAGCCGGTGATGGCAGCCATTGAATTCCCGCTGTTTGCTACTGTGGAGATCCTGGACCCCGATGATGGTCAGTAAAGATAAATGTTTATATTTCATTGTATTGCTTAAAATAGGGATAGCGCTATATTTAAAATTAAATACGTAAAAAAAAGTATTGGTCATGCTTTTCTTGGTTTTGTTGTTTAACAAGTCTCAGGTCTTAAATGGATGTTGGAGTTTGACAGCAGAACATTTTCCAGTTATATACAGTTTTAGTTTACATTGTATTGTTACGTTTTTACATGTTCCAAACCATTAACATTGTGTTTCACAGGGACAACGATGTCCTAATTTAATAAGGGGTGCTAAATCAATTAACATGAAAACGGAATGCTTAAAGAAACTAACCACATCCTGGACTCAACTTGATTATGGACATAGTTAAACACAGTAAGGGGCTGGATTTTCTTTCAAAGTGTAGATACAAGGTCAAAATTATATCTGGAGAGCACACGACCTCCCTGCATCTGAAATGAGCTCTACAAGAGCAGATGAACAGTGTGTCTGAGAACAGCTTGACTGTGATAGAGCTGAGAGAGAACTGCATATTTTAAATATGGATAATACTCCCCCTTATCCCACAAGGCTTCATTTGTCCACATTTTATGCTAATTCAGATGTTTAGTTGGAACATTGTTTTACAGAACATCGGTCTCAGGTGGGCTTTCAATTGGCAGATATCTCTGCATGATGTGGTCTTCTTTTTCTTTTTTCCTGTGATTGTCTTTCCTTTTGTTCCTTTTCGTTTAGGGTATCTAAAGTTTTGGTGTGTTTTGGCACGGTGAAGGTCAAATACACTCTGAACTGATACAAATATATTTTTGTTTCTATTTTACTCCGAGCAGATAAATACAAAAATTCCCGGAGGCTGCAACCATGACACTATAAATAAATAATTTCACACCAGACAGACTAGAGTGGCTCAGACTGAACTCAGCTTAGTGGTAAAAACAAAAAGAGGTGAAGAGTTGCCACCTCATTCTAAGTATGCATGGTATTCAGGATGGGAAAGGACAGGTCAAGCTCTGTTGACTCTCCAACACTTTTAATGTGGCTGACCATGATATATATGAGAGAGAGAGAGAGAGAGAGAGAAAGAGAGAGAGAGAGAGAGAGAGAGAGAGAAAGCCTCCGTCTGAGCTTCGAGCTTTCATATGCAGCTCAGGGTAGAAAAGAGACAAAGGAATGGAGGGCTGCCAGGAAAACTGTGGAAAAACAACCAAATTGTTTAACACGTCTCTGCTTGCAGACATAATTAGTGTTACACTCGTTTTTATTCTAGCCAGTTTATGTGGGAAACTTATAATGATAGTGTGAGGTTTATATTTGTACACATTGTTTTTAATTCTCTTAGGGATTCCTTACTCTTTTAACTCAACAGCAGACGTCTACAAATAACATTTTCTGCATCTGTGTCTGAGTTATTCTGTGTGTGACTGAAGCGCACTCTAGTTTGAATAGTTGCTGAAGATAAACAAGCAGTAGATTGCTGGGTTTGATTAAACATGATGGAGGCAGCATCAGCAGAGCTCTAATGAGAGCTGTCGTTGGTCCTGGTGTATAAGCTGCAAGCCTGTGTATTAAAAGTGTTTCATGTAAATCATGTCACAAATGATTAGATGTTTTGAAGCTTTTCCTTTTTCTTCTCCTCTCATTCAGTTGAGTTTACATGACATAAGATAGGGATTTATCACTACCAAAAGTCAAATACAATGTGACAAAACGTTTTTAAAAACACTAATAATACATATTAACGCCTCTATGTCGTCGTAATGTGCATTGATTTTCTCATCTACAGAGTCAACAGTGTTCATCCCCTCAGCTGAATACAACATAGAGGAGGACATTGGAGAGCTGCTGATCCCAGTGCACAGGAGTGGAGATGTCAGTCAGGAGCTCATGGTCATCTGCTGCACACAGCAAGGTAACAAGCACTGTGGGGGGTAAAATAAGCTTATTTCAGGACAGGATATGTAAAGAGGATGCAGAAAAACTCCAGTCAGATCTCAGAGAAATGCAAAGATGGTCCGAGTGTTGGCAGCTCAAATTCAATGCAGCAAAGTGCAAAGTAATGCACTTAGGTTTTCTGAATCAAAATATGAGTATAATATGGGTGATAATTCAAACACTATAAACCTATCCGAGACTCAGAATGAAAAGGACCTTGGTGTGAATGTTGATAATACCCTGACATTTAGTGACCATATCCGCCGGGCAAGTAACAAAGCGAATGGTATCCTAGTAATGATCCGCAGATCATACACTTATTTCGACTCAGACGTAGTACGTAGTTTATACATCTCTCTTGTACGGCCACTCCTGGAGTATGCACTCTAAAAACGAATTCAGGCGCCCTTTCACCTCCACTTAATTAAATGCATGGTTGTAAGATAAAAATGTCAGTTAATTGATTTAGATAAACATTTTAAGTTGCAAACATTAATTTATAAGTTGTGTTGACGTAATAATGTTGGTAATTACATCAACTTAATATTGTGTGTAATTTGAACTCTGATTTCTGCGTTAATTTACTTAAAACAAAATTCAAGTTGTAGCAAGTAATGCAATTGGCTTGATA
>NW_011337255.1:0-3022 GCF_000735185.1 Notothenia coriiceps
GGACCTGTATTAGAATAATATGTGTTTTTATGCAATTTTTGTCATTTTGGTTAAGAAAAAATCACTTGTATAATATTTAGTATTATATTTTGGTTCACACTAGAAATATTTTATATTTAATTTTTCAGTATTTTTCAGTATTTTGAATTCTTTTTACATTTTGAAAAAAACGTTTTGAACATATCGATGCAAAGATCTCCACTATTCTGAGACCCTCACAGTATTCCAGTCCCTTTTCAAAACTCATCTCTTCTCTTGTCTACTCATCATAGCCCCCCCCCATCAATCCATGCCGGTTGATCAACCTTCAATTGTATTGTAAAGCGATTTTGAGTCCTTGAAAAGCCCTATACAAATATAATCTATTATTATTATACTGACAGGTATCATATCTTGCTGTGTAAAATAATCTTCCTGAGAGGTGTCACTTGTGATGTAGTCTGTGTGGTCCACAGTGAATGTATTCCTGACAGTAACAGGTGATAAGAATCAAAGGTTCCCAGAGGATCCCATAGAAAATGCATGCGGGTCATTTTTGACCCACTTATGGAAGCTTGGGGTAGAAACACAAAAACTACAATTTCTTAAAATGTATACAATTTAAAATTTGAATGGCATGATATCCAAAACATGTTTTTTGAGGAATAGCTGGAATATGAAATGATAATAAAATGTAATTACAAAGATACTTCAAGAAAACCACCTCACCGGGTCAAGAAGACCCACTTATGCATCTAAGGCTTAAAATGTATCCACATATTATTTTTGACACAAGCATTTCATCCTTTTCAGTTGTTTTTTATTAAATCCATCAGAAATATCTCCAGATCTGGGAGTGGTGCTGCTGTGATGCTCAGCTCACTCTTAAAAGTCTTTAATCCTCTTGGAGTCAGTCAGGTGCTCCACAAACTCTGAACTCCGTCGTATTGATCCAAAGTAAGACATGAACCGAAATACTAAAGTCAACTCTAATATTGTACAACTCAATGGATCATAAAGATACTTTGACATTTCGCAGGCCAAACCCAGAGAGACATATTGCCATAATACCTCAAATGGGTGTTTTCTGCCTTAAATAAATGTAATGCTTGCATTCCATACAAAATGTGTTGCTAAAGAGGAAGACCACTCACCCTCATCATCCTCCTCCTCCTCCTCTTCATCACTGCTGAAGACGATCGCAGGTTTCTTGGACTTGCGAGATTTCTGAGGCGTCACAAAGCTGTCGTCGCATCGGCTGGAAACCGAGGGCTTCGCTTGACCTAAAACAAAACGGGAAGCAAAATCAAATTGTCACATAAAGATCTGTATGCGTATGTATACATCATGAAGGGGAAATGGACTGCGTTCATATAAAGCTTTTCCAGTCTTAACGACCCCTCAAAGTGCTTTTATGTTTACAAATCAGCATTCACACACAGGCTGTGTCACAAAGAGCCAAATGCATTCACACACCGACACATCATCAGAAGCATTTTGGTGTTCATTTTGTTATTTGAAATGTCGAGGCAAGGGTTGGGGATCCATCCACCGCCCTTCTGATTGGTGGACGACCACAGCAGCCCCTGAGAGTGAAACCCCATGAGCACTGACCTCTCTTTGACCTCTGCCGGCCCCTGGCTGCAGCTGTTCGAATGACCGTCTTCTCAGAGGGTCCTCCTTCCTTCTGGTTCTCCTCGTCCATCTCGGGACTCTCCACGTTCTCCAGCCCCCGCGTGTGAACTGCAGTCAGGCGCTTCTCAAACTCGTCCACCTGGGCCTGGAGGAAACAAACAGTGAACAAGGACATGACATCAAACTGAGCTGGAAAGGGAGAGAGGTTGCAAGAGAAGACGTTCAAAAATATATTCAAGGCTCTGAATATATTTTGCACATCTCTTTTGCAACTTCTTTCCCTTGAGCATGGCTCACAAAATGCTGTTCACATGGTGTGCATTCATTGAACCCATACTGTGTGTCTGACGCACCTTGAACAGGGCTTTGGCTCCGCGGCGCAGCTTGGCGGTGATGGAGAGCAGCGGCTGGTAGACGCCGGGCTCCGTCAGCTTGTCGCTGTAACACTCCCAGCACTCCTGCAGCCTCTTGAAGCCGCGCTCACACAAGGAGAGCAGAGACAGAGACACGGCCAGGTCGCACCACTGCCGCTCCGTCCTGAGGGGGGAGGGGGGGGTAAGCACAAGAGAGAGACGTGGACATTTAAAAAGGGCACCTATTATGCAAAATCCACTTCTTCATGTCTCTTCTACATCAACATGTGTCCCCTCTTCTTCATGTCTCTTCTACATCAACATGTGTCCCCTCTTCTTCATGTCTCTTCTACATCAACATGTGTCCCCTCTTCTTCATGTCTCTTCTACATCAACATGTGTCCCCTCTGTGGAAAGAGACTCTGAAAGTTTCAGGAACTAAGATTCTCTCTCTTTTTGTCCTGATCCATTTCTATAAAAACCTGTCTGAAAATGAGCTGATCAGATTTTGGCCACTTTATGATGTCATAACGATTTTGGCTTGTGTTACCATTAGCCAATCAGCAACCAAGGTTGTTATCAGCCAATTCTCCTCCTAGAGCACGGGCGTGGGGAGGGGCTCCTTATTTTCATCTAAAGTAACAGACAGAGAATCAGCACTTTGGAAACAGGGCTGAAACAGAGGGGATTATGGGTAATGCTGCAATGATCTGTTTGGTGTTTGGAGCCAAACACTTCAGAGACATGTTCTGTATATATCTGAGACCTGTAATATATTGGTGAGAAACAGAATCATTTAAAATGTGACTCCATCAATCTGAAGCTCGGCTGTTTCTGCAGGTTGACATCGACGAAGACACAGAGTACGAGGAGGAAGAGGAGCTGCCTATAGAAGATGGTCAGCCTCAACACATTTGTTTACCCTTTTTAAATGTATTTCTATGGTGTTGGTGATGTATGATGTGTGTGTTTCTGTTTGAACCATCATCATAATCTATAGTCCAGGCAACCAGATGATGGTTGGCCCACTCTTGTATATTTACAGAGCAGTTAAT
>NW_011337256.1:0-8814 GCF_000735185.1 Notothenia coriiceps
TTATTAGTTATTAATTAATACAATACATGGAATTTGTGTGTGTGTGTGTGTGTGTGTGTGTGTGTGTGTGTGTGTGTGTGTGTGTGTGTGTGTGTTCCAAGTGAATATGCAGCCCCCTGGTGGCCAGTACATACATTATGTGGGCCCCACCACCATCAAAGTTGCCCATCCCTGGTCTATATGAATAAACTTCACTTGCTTTTCAATCTACTTAGGGCCCACACAACAGCGTCGGTTACTCAATCTTGAGGACGCATGAAAGGCCCCGGATTACTTTCTTACTAAATAATGATTTGGCTGTGTCTAACTATGCCGAAACGCTATCCATGGCCTGCCACTCAAAATTGCCACTGAGTGCTTTGATATAAGTAGCAAATTATTTACACTGACATTGGTGGCTACTGACGTTTTAAAAGCAAAACCAATAATAAGACAGCAGTATGAGATGTAGCCACAGTTAGTTATTACGAATCCGACTTGGATGGTTACTTAAATCCTCGATCAGCACTGCCGTCATTTAGAGTTAAGTCGCTGAAGTTGGTCATTTTTTTCTTACCTTAAGCACAAAAATCATTTTTAAATCAATCAAATCTTTTTTTAATAATAATGTTAAAAAATATAGTCGTTGAGGAATTTAGCAACTAGCTGTGTATGACACGGTATAATTAGCAGGAAGCTGGTCATTAATTAGAGACAAACCTCAACCTAAATGTGTGCATGTGCCCCCTGTTTGTGCATGTGTTAACAGCCTCACGAGTAGCTAGTGTGCTGCTGTCGTCTGCGGGCACTTCTCATCTTCTCAAAGCGAGCCTCCATTTCCTCCAGGACCTTGGGGGTATAGCGGACCACCAGCTTCACTGAGCCCTGCGCCGCCTTCAGCAGCTCCACAGCCTTCTCATGGTGCTCCCCTTCAACACTCTGCATACAGGAAGTTGTGTCAGTGACCTCAGCTTTAGCAGACTCTTACAAGCACAGATCTACGTATTTTGTTAGAAGCCTTGTAAACTGAACTATGGTCCAATGTTTTTATTTTGAGAACTCTTTATGAGGGGTTGTGGCTCCAGAAAAACACCTTTTACAGACCAAGCCTTGGCCTAATTTGATAAGAGGAAGAGTGATAACTTATTTGAAATACATTTTAGCACTGGCCTGATCATCAGGGTCACGAAGGACATTTTGAAATTTGGACAGGTAGGAACCCCCAGCCCAATGATAATGCCAAAGCTAAAAAGAGCCCTGTAACAGTGGGGTCTATTTCTTAAACTCCCAACCTGGTGATGTACAACTCAGATTTCTTGATCAGAATTAAAGGTGGTTTTCAAGAAGTTCACAGTGGGCCTGAGCTTCTGTATGTCTATTTTACTTCTGGGGTCTACACAGTCCAAAAAACATTTACACACTATCCACATAAATACAACAAACATAAACACACAAAACAACTCACCTCATTGAATAACTATCAAGTACAGAAGTGAAAACAAAATAATCATCCTTTTAACCGTCATTTGGCCAAACAGACACAGTTGAATTGTAATTTTCTGAAATATAGACATTGCTTTCACAAAGGTTTGAACTGATTTTGTGTTGATTTGAATAATGTTCACCAGCATTGAATTCAAATGGCCATGGCTCTGTACATAACTGTTCTCTGTATCATATTCATTTTTACTTTAGGTAAAATGAACCTTGTTTTTGTTACAGATTGTTTTTGAACTTTTGTATATCTTTCATTGAAGCACTGTACAGAATTACAAAACAGAAATCAAGCTCAGACAGAACCAATGCATTAAAAACATTTCTAGGGACATCTGGTGGTGTAACTTCTTCAACTCCTCATGCAACCAACACCGCCTTCCTTGTTTTTCTCACGTTATCAATTTGACCGTGTTTAGTTATGATGAAAGTTATACCTCGCAGTTTTGCCTCTTTTACTTGTTGTTCTTACCACTCCATTGACGGACAGTAGCTGGTCTCCTCTCTTAAGCCCTCCCTGGCGATCGGCCACCCCCCCAGGGATCACTCTGGAGATGTAGATGGGGGAGTTCTGCTCTTTGCCCCCCATGATGTTAAAGCCAAGACCTTCTTCTGTCTTGGGCAGCTCCACTACCCTTGGGTGCGCGTGGCCCTCGCTGGCTGCAAAGGCTGCCACTGTGGCCTGGTCAGGAAGGCAACAATATGATAAGCACAGTGATTTAGCCTAATGTGGGAAATTTTTTGTTGGGGTGCTTCCTGTTTGAAGGTTGCTCCACCCTCATCTGTGATTGGACATTTGAGAAGTCATGTGATTTTGATCACATGACATCACAGTTTCATTAGGCTTGTTTGAGATGAGCGAGACCGACGCAGACCTGCGCAATTGCGATCGCCGTCTTGCTAGTGCGTTGCATGATGGTTAATCATTTTGTCCGACTTGCTCTGGAGGCTCGACTGCATGAGACGTTGAAATCTCGCGGGACAAAGACGCCCCCAGCCTTGAGAGCGAGGCGCGGCTGTTCCTCTCCACAGGCTGTGGAAGCGAAATGCTTGATGGGAAATGACTCGCTGGTATCTCGAGCTGAGCGCTCATTGGTGGTTTTTACCCCGTGCTGCTGATGAAACTCTCCATTGGCTCGGCAAAAGTTTGTTGTTGTTTTGTGTCAGTTTTACGTCGCCACTTCCATTCATATTTGTCATCATTGTTCCACAATGTTTATCATCATGAAATTAATATCTATATATGTTATACTACTTGCACTGCTTACCGTTTTCATACTTTATATATCTTAGCATATTCATACCCACTGTTCATACTGCTCACAGGCTGCTGTGTATATATCTAGTGTATTCATACCCCTCACTGTTTATTCATCATTCAATTCATTCTATCTTTTATTCTGTAGATTGTGTACATTTCTTTTCACTTTACTGCTTGTTGCACTCCTGGTTGGAGGCTAAACTGCATTTCGTTGTCTCAGTAGGCTACCTGTAATATGTGCAATAACAATAAAGTTGAATCTAATCTTGAGCAGGAACAAATGTATTTACTTAGTACATATCCGACATTAACGATTAAACACATTTGTGCATTCTTTATAAATGCAAGCTGGTCAAGACCACTGACGAAGTAGTTTTGAAAAGTAATAAGTGGTTCTGTCTTTTACATGTAGGATTCAACCCCCCTTGTATTGATTTGTTTTAAAATGAACAGACACTTGAGTGATTAATTTGTAGTGATATAATAATTGTGGTATTTGTATTGCATCCACTTCATCTGCAACGAAGAACGCCAGCGCAATTTCCGCCATTGCAAACCGAGTCAAGCCGACTCCGAGCTGTCCGACTTCAGGCGAGCTTTTTGAGACCTCCCCCGGCTGCAATCGGATATTCTCATCTACTTTCGAGGCGAGCCGCAGCTCATCTCAAACAAGCCTACTGACTCTCATTTGTTTGAGGAAGACCTACACCCACTGGAGCTTAGGTGTCCCACATTAGGGAGGGTCCCACATTAAGGCAATTCACCCCATATCAAATATCTGTTTCATATTATAAAAAATAAAATACTGTGACACAATTTGCAACATAATCTCCAGTTATGTTGCAGAATGTGTCACACAAAGCTGTGTTGAATGAAGATAAAGATTGTCAGCAGCACTCTGATTGGTATTTTCCTAATCTTCAATTCAGTTTGCTGTATTTTGGTGTGCAAAGGGCATGTTGCATAGTTTGGCGGTTCAGTCAAATGAGGCGCTGCAAAGTGAGTTGTTGGTTCTACACTGAACAAAAAATATATAAACGCAACACTTTTGTTTTTGCTCCCATTTTTCATGAGCTGAAATCAAAGATCTAAGACTTTTCTATGGAAACAAAAGGCCTATTCCTCTCAAATATTGTTCACACATTTGTCTAAATCTGTGTTAGTGAGCACTCCTTCTTTGTCGAGATAATCCATCCACCTCACAGGTGTCGCATATCAAGATGCTGATTAGAAAACATACTACCAATACAAAATACATTGCTTTTAAAATCGTTCTGGATGACACGAAAAAAGGGGAAAATCGTGGTGAACACGAATCAATAGATTAAATGTTGTGACTATAACACGAAATGCCGTGAGACTGGGTTGTTCCTGAAGAGGAGGTCGAATTAGCAGTTCCCTCTGTCAAACTGCACATCCACCTTTGC
Organism: Notothenia coriiceps; assembly: GCF_000735185.1. NCBI lineage: Eukaryota > Metazoa > Chordata > Actinopteri > Perciformes > Nototheniidae > Notothenia > Notothenia coriiceps. Next base: position 4,162 of record NW_011337256.1, read on the forward strand.
TGTAAGATCTGGAAGGACACAAGCTCGGCTCTCCTTCAGACAACAGCCAGAAATCATCAATCTGCTAATCGCCACAGACGTGCTGCTCCCCAGTACACCCCGGGTCAGCCAGTTTGGTTATCTTCCAAAATATCCCACTTCGTACAGATAAAAAAAAAAAAATGGTCCCTCGATTCATTTCATCGTTGAAAAGATTATTAACCCCACTGCTATTCGCCTCAAGCTCCCTAGGACCATGAGAATCCTCCACACCTCCATGTTTCCCAAATCAAGCCAGTTTACACAAGCGATCTGATCACTTTTTTCCAAGTCCCAAGTCTCAGTATTTGCATTGTTGGTTCAGTCCTGCCGCTCCCTGTGAGCATTACAATACAGTATGAGACTATTTTAATCCCAAAAGCTGCAGTTGGTTTGGTTCTGAATTAAAAACATATGAATAAGAGGAATGATAACAGAATTTAATCACATGCATATAAGACACCTCCTTGAGAGTATATTTATAAAAAGATAAGGACTTATGTCTCTATGACATTTCGTTTGTGCAATAGTGAAGTTATTCATAACTAAAAGGTTATTAGTTTGCATGTAATACCTTGGCAGTTGCCTGTGCTCGCACCTCTGGTCCTCCAACAATGTCCAGAGTGTCATAGAGCTGCTCATATACCTGAGGGGCCGCGAGCAGATTACAGAGGAATCAGACCAACATATGAATGTAGTTAAGAGAAATACACTGAATAAACAGGTGAGAAACATCTGAGACCAAAAAGTTGACCAATTTCCCACAATTCCTTAAATGCATTCCAAGGAGCAAATAAAGCAAGTTTTTATGTGAGTGCTCTGATTATTAAATGTATTGTTTGATTCTGAAACGGTTTACATATGTTGTTATTTAGCACGTCAACAGCCAAGATTTCCCACTCAGTCACATCAACCTGCGCCTGGCTGCTTCTGTAGACTGTAGATTGTCACATTAAGCCAATTTGTGAATTTAATTAAAAGTAAATATATAAATTGCCATAAACACTGTTATGCTCTGGCAGAGATAATGAAATACAGCTGTATAACAAAACCAAGACAGTTGATGCTGATGCCACTGTGCCTCCTGTCATATGTAATTGATGTCACTTTAAAAATGACCGCTCAGAGGAAACATTTCATTAAATGCATGTCGCCTTGACTCTTCTCCCCTTAAGTCACTTCCCCGCCTCTTCTGCTCACATCTCTCTTTAGCTGGACACAGAGCTGAGGGTTGCTGTTGAATAGTGAAAAGAACCAAACTTATGTCTTTTCCTATAAAATGTTCCTTAACTTCACTGAAGCACATAATGGGGTTCACAAAAGATTTGAACGATTCATCGGGACTAAGGAAAACACAACCGTGGTGCTAAGAATCAGAATATACCTACACTGGGCCACGTGATGATACAATGTAGATATGCCTATTGCCTATTGTCAATTAATCAGGAAGGAAACACTATGTGTAAGATGTGTAAATAAATGGGCTGGAGCACTCCAGTATTTTGGCCCCAGAATTCCCCTCACCCACCGCTGTATATCCATACCTCTCTGATGGCAGCACAGAATTTGCTCTGCAGGACTCTCTGGAGGGCCTGCAGTTTTGGAGGAGGCAGTTCCCCACTCCGCTGCAGACGGTCCAGCAGCTCGATCACCCTGCACACATCTTACATACGAAACACACAAGCTTATATTACCCAGACCTGCAGCGATTTTCGTGGGTAAGTTTTGCTGAAGCTATTAGCTCTCTCTGCTCAGTATATGTCATCAAACAGTGTGAACCGCTATCAGTGCTGTGTTTTAAGTGTCTTACAGGGACAAGTGAGAGGGAGAGCGAACAGCAGACCCAGTGAGGAAGAAAGCCTGTGTTGTGTGGAGTTACAGAGCTTTTTATTATTATTATTATTTCAGGTATGGTAACAATACAGCTGATTAACTTAAGTAACCAAAGTTATAACAGAAGTATACTGATTACTGTAAAGTTAGCAACATGTTGGAACAGTCTTTATTATTTATGAAAGCGGATCTTATTTACTACAGCTGAATAATTTAAGTACCAGCTGCTGGTAGACTGTCTGTTGTTGTTTCATGTTTCATAGACTCTTAGATCTTTTACTTTCACAGTTATTGCCAAATTTGTACTGTATATTTTGTGTCCAAGCTGCATATGATCTGTTTGAAAGCCTATTGAAATGCTTTAAACATCATTGTATAATTCATGCTGTAACCTGTCAACACTGTAATCATGTCTGACTGTGGACCAGATAAATGTGTTGTGCTTACATTAGTATTTACTACCTGTAATTAGGGAATACAATTAGTACATTCTGTCAGGATGTTAAACAGAACAGGACATTTTTAATCCATTACCCATGCATTTTTTATATCACCTGTTAAAACAGTGTCATCACATAAAGTTTTTATGAAAGAACGTGTTATATTAAAGGAATCCTACAAGATAATTAATTCTAAAGGAAAAAATGACAAAACCCTCCTTCAAAATAAAACAGTTTATTCAAAGACAATATTTTTAAATATAAATTGGGTAAATGCATGATTCGGAATCGGTGTCAGCTGGTTGTCTGACAGTGATGCTGCTTCCAACAGTAGCTTCAGGTCACTCACCTGTAAAACAGTAGATTCACTGTTACATTATACTGTCCTCAATAACATCAAATTGTATGAAAGGAGGAAAAGGTACGTTTACTGCACAGTATAGTACATGTGAAGTTATGTCAACAGTGTTAAACATGATAGGAATAAGAGGAATAAGAAACATTGTAAACTTATTGAGAAGTTCAAATAATGACCAAGTGTGCCCAGAGAGACCTGGAGGGGTAATGTTACACTGGAAATGCAATGCAACTGGGTAAATAACATTGTCACTATTGGATCATTCGAGAATTGGAGAATTTAGACAGCAAAACTACTGAAAGAAACTTTTAAACTTTTAATTTTATAATTTTCTGGATTTTCCTTTTCAGGAAATGCAACCCTGTAACTGAACTGTAACCAGGTTATAGTAACAGGTTTGCAAATCAATGCCAATGTTAGCTTTTACCTCAGGAATTATTGCTAATTGCAGAATGTTTACTACTACTACTTTCAAGACAAGGACAAACAAAAGAAAGATAACTTTGAAACAAACTTATCTTATTCTGATAATATGAGGAACAGGGTTGCATTTGTTTGACTGCCACACTCGTTATAGACTGAGAGAATAGAAAAATATGAAAATAAAAGAGAGGACTTACAGTACACACAGTACCCATGGCAGTAGCCATCAATTCAATTACTGTTGTTTAAAATATGTTTATGATTTATTTTACCATTACAAGAGACATATACTGTATCAACAAGATAATAGCAAAGAAAACAAATAAAAGCCTGTTTTAAATGTTTTATTTGACATGCAAGTTGTTCACCAAGAAGGATGGACAAGAAAAAAAGGCCTCTTTTTAGGTGGTACACGAGAGCCATTTCAGAAATTCCAATAATATTTTTAAACCCTTTTTTCTGCAACTTGAATTACACATTGTCAAAGGGAAAGTATATTTAACAACATGTTTTAACATTTGGGCATGAATACTTGGAATTGCATAGGTGGCAAAAAGGCTAGTCACTGTGACCTTTTTACCTGTGCTGGACTATGGTGATTTTTTATATATGAATGCACCTGCCGATTGCCTGAGCAAGTTAGATGCTGCGTATCACAGTGCACTGAGATTTTTGACAAATTGTAAAGCACTTACGCATCACTGTACACTGTATACCAAGGCGGTTTTGCCATCACTTAGTGTACGGAGGCTCAGTCACTGGTACATTTTAATTTACAAAGCCATGTTGGATAACTATACCATCTTATATCTGCTCCCTGATCTCTCGGCGAATTGAAAGTAGTTACTGCCTGAGATCGCATGCTGTGGTTTTATTAAATGTGCCAAGTGCTAGGACTGTCTTAGGGAAGAAAGCTTTTAGATGTGCAGCACTAACTTGGAACAGTCTGCAAAAAGAATTTAAAATTACCAATCTGGTACCACTACATGTTTTTGAAGCTCGGTTGGATGCTCCACAATCAGATGCTGTTGGTACCTGTACATGTGGATAGATATGTAAATTGTAATACCTGTACATTTAGCTGTATGATGTCATTTTGTTGTTCTGTTGTTTATGTTTTTATGTCTTCATGTGGAACCTACTGCTGCAGGTCTCCCTTGAAAAAGAGATCATTGATCTCAATGGGATTTCACCTGGATAAATAAAGGTTTTGAATTTAATAGAATTGAAATGCAGGTGTTGTTATGGCAACGTCAGGGGCCCAACAGCCACATTTACTGCTGCAAATACGTTCAAACATGCTGTTGACACACAGTGGCAACTATGCCACCATTTCAGCTGACTTTTTCTCAGAAATACTGTCACATAACATCCATATATTTCAGTGCTAGGTTGATGCTGAGCTAAGCTAACTATGAAACACTTTAACAGACAGGACTCCGGATCAACTGTGTACTGTAAGGTAGCTTCTAGCTTCATGTCGAACAGTAAGTCAACATTTCCCAGAGAGCTTTCTTTGAAATCACCAGGTAAGGCTAAAAAACATTACATTTAGATTGTATGACAAAGTGTTTATTTAAT
>NW_011337257.1:0-3570 GCF_000735185.1 Notothenia coriiceps
ATACCCGGGTGGGTTGGGTGATTAGCTGGCTGAAGCCGTGCATACCACAAATCCTACTGAAGGACTTGAAGACGGACGTGTCTTTACGTTGCATATCCGTGTTCCAGTCTCCAATAATAATTGTCTCTACATCCCCCACCTCAGCCAAACACCCATCTAATGTATCATAAAAGTCACTCTGTTCCGGTGGTCTATAGATTGTCCCGACTATTACAGATTTAGCATTGTCAAAAAGAATTTCAACCCACACAGATTCAATATTTTCATGATGCAGGTCAGTACGGTTTTTGAAATTGGTGTCTTTATGTATGTACATGCAGACACCACCTCCATTCACGTTCCTGTCCCTTCTCACTACAAGATAATCTTCAATTTCAATCTCTGAATCTGTAATGGAATTGTCCAATTTGGTCTCAGAAAAGCATAATATGCTTGCCTTACCGTTCATGAATAGCTGCCTGAGTTCAGCCAGTTTGTGTCTCAGGCTGTTAGTGTTCAGATGAAAAATATGTAGTCCATTTTTGTTGCTTAAATGCACAATGTCGTCAGCTTGCAGATATTTGTCTTTGTCCGTTACAGCAACCGGCTTGCAGCCTGCCGTGTTGCTTGGAGCGGTGGGGTGGAGAAGTACAAGAAAAAGTCCTGCATTCAAAAATGTTAATAAAGTAAAAGCATCTAAATATATTTAAAATACCAAACATTTAAATACTCAAGTAAAGTCACAAGTCTCCCAAAAATGTAGTTAAGTAGCCTACAGTACTTGAGTAAATGTAATTAGTTACTTTACACCACTGACTGTAATGCAGGGGTTCCCAAAATGGGTTAAAGGTATCCCCTGGGGACCCCCTGGGGATCTTGAAGGGGTTCCAGAAGGAAATATTTATTCTCACGAGAATTATATCCATAAGTACCACACTGACAGAATGTGTTATTCTTTTGATCATGGCTTTTTATATACTTTCTGTAAGGAAACATCTAAAAGCAAATATTCTACCGATTTCTGATTTGTGTCAGTGTAGGGGTCATTAACAAAAATGTAAATAAGTTTTCAACACAAATTATACTCTAACCAGGACATATGTGTTGCAAGAGAAGAAGAATACATACTATTTTAATCCCCAACGGGGAAAGGACTTTTTCCACTTACACAACTCATTTTGATCTAAATGAACAGAGGATATACATATACATGCACAAACAGAACCACATGCAGATAGTAGAGGTGGCAGAGTGATGAAGCTGCCAGGGGGCAGTTGGGGGGTACCAAGGCTCTGGGCACCACGGCAGTGGCCCAGGAGGTGAACTGGCCCCTCTCCAGCTACCAGTCCACACCCCGTATGTGACGGACCTGGAGGAGGGTCAGACAGAGTACAAACTAGACAATACATCAACACTGACTGTAGATGCATTTTCTACTTTCCTGACATGAAAAAGTTCTCTTTACTGCAGTATCACAACACACTGTGTAATGTTCCTTTGAAATACAGTGTGTGCATGTGTGTGTGTTCAGTGCCAGTTTCCTGAACAATAGTGACAGCTCTGAAGCTGGACTGAGGCCTGTGGTGGGAGAAGTATTGAGGGTTTCTACTTCAGAAAGTAGCAACACTACAGTGTAAAAACACTCTGTTACTAGTAAAAGTCATGTACCAAAAGAAAATCTTCCTAAAGTAATTAGCTCAAATGTTGTCAGTATTCTGGTATCAGAGACTGACCCAGAGTCTGACCCAGTAAGTCACAGATGTAAGAGATGTGATGAACCAATTGTATAAATATGTGATTGATCTACAAAACAAAAGTGATTGATCTTGCTCAGAAAAGTTTCATTTTGAGTAATACTCCTTCAACCATGATCCACAGCACCAATACATGTTAGGAACGGGAGCTGCTTATAACATTGTTGTTCTGTATATAAAGTGCCAGGATAAAAACTGGAAGTGTTTCTTTTCTTTCCATGCAATCTGATACTGTACAAAGTTTCAGGTGTATGGTTAAGGGGCAGGCAGGGACACACAACGACGTGTTCCCACAGTGAGGACATACAAACAAAGTATATTTATGACTGTGAGATTATTTGTCATCTGTTGGTATTGCTCCAGGTTCTTGGTCGATTTGTAATATTAAGAGTACACAATCCCCTCTGAAACTGTTATATTCTGCTTTATGTTTGTGTTGAAAATCGAAAAGTTCCAAAGATATCCCCAAAGAACTGTTTGTGTTTCTTGTTTCTTTTCCCAACCCTTTTTGTTCACAATGACACCCTGTACACCCTGGCCTGCAGCAGTTTCACATATCAGACAAAACAGAAAGAAAATCTCTTTGTACGTTTTTCTTTCTTTAAACTGCCTGCCCCTGAAACATAATGAAACTATTCTGTTCAAGATCAACCAGGTTTATTATAGTTATATTACAGTTTTTTATGAAGCTGTCACGATTTTTAGTCCTCTGTAGTTGACACACACACACAAAGAACTTTATTTCATAAGAACATTACAGGGTGTTTTGATTCTGCAGTAATTTAGTGAAGAGAACTTGTCAGGAAAGTAGAGAAACACTCCTTCAGTCAGCGTCCATGTCATTTCTCGATTTTCTGGATTTTTGTCTGAACTTGGTCAGGGCTTGTCACGTTGCTGACAGTCAAACAAATATTTCCTGGTTTGTGCATTTCAAATTCAAACCATGTGAACATTCATACCATTTGTCTGTGTTCAGGTGTGGATTAGGGATTTATTAACCTTGTTTATTCATCCATTCATTTCTATCATCCAGCCAAGACAGCTAGTCTTTAAAAAAATCTGACTTAAAAAGCTAATCAAATACTGCTTGAAAAAACCATAACTCAAATATAGAGATTTTATTAAATGCTTTAATCTTAATAATATTTCTTTAGAAGGTGGTGCAGTGATCTTGCTGAATAAACACAAATCTCTTCATCTCAAAGTATCGATACATAAAATCTATGTGAAATCATTTATATTTTAATTTGAGACTGCTGCCTGTTGAAACAGCTTCTGGTTTTCTGCATCGCATTGTGCAATTGTATTGGGTCTTCCGTCTCATCCAATAATCCTTGTAATGACGCATTTCTACTACACGGCCTTGCTCGGCCTACTACACGGCCTTGCTCGGCCTCGCTCGGTATGGCTCGTTAGGCCTAGTTAGGACTGGCTCACTTTATGGCGCATTTCCATTACAGTTTAGGAACTGGGGTAGTATCTATAGTAACGCAGTGTAGGCGGAGCCGTGACGTCATCTTCAATGAGAACCCCAGAAAAACAACATCAGCCGTTAGCAGTTAGCACTCAAGCTCACAGCTCCTCATATCTGTTCAGAAACTAGACAAAAGTTAAACAAGTACAAACCACATACTGTCTGTGTCATGGCGAAGACAGTCGCTGGTTTATTTATGTCTGTAGGCCGTTGTTGTGAGTGTGGCCGGCCGGAGCATTACTGCGTTAGCTTAGCCGATCTCCATTTAGACAACACGCATTTTAAAAGGTTTCTCACCTGCCGTCTGTCTGCAGACTTGTCAAAGCCTTAATTCATGGTTTTTACCAACCGGTATCAGTATCT
>NW_011337258.1:0-3043 GCF_000735185.1 Notothenia coriiceps
TAATGTCACTGCTGTGACATTAATGTTTGACTCTGGCTGTGTTTGAGATTACATTTGCATTGTTTTGATTGGTATAACTGGGCATCAAAATTGGGGGTTAGGGATTGTGGGTCCTGAAGCTGCCCTAATTACCAAGGGGTCTCCCAACGACACAGGGTTTCCCCTCAAGGGGCAGTTTAGATACTGCTCTGGGGTTCTACCAGGCCACCAACACCTACTACACTATACACTCCGTTTTGCTATCCTAGCGGTCGGACATCCGAGGCTGGAGTGCCTAAAATAGGGATACGACGGGCAGTTTGGTGTTAGAGGCCATGCTGTAAACGCCCCCCTAAACAGATTACGTTGATCTTGCGTGTATACTCTGGGTGGTTTAGTCCTAAAAAGATTGGGCGGCCGTTCACCGGAGCCTTATCAGCACCGGAGTTCGGTATCGGAGACGGCCTATATTAACGTTGGTTGTATCGAAGTTAGATTCCTTTTCAGTATAGTGGCACTAGTTTTTAAAGCATGTGCCTTTAATGCATATGAAAGCTATTCTTTTGAGGGTTAAATGGCACTGCATGGAAAATGTAATTCCTATAAACAAGATCCTGTTGATTATGTTTGCCGCAGCCGGGTAGTTTGTAAAACATTTGCTGCTCTGAACTTTGGAGTGTTTTGGCTCCTCCATTTTCATGTGCTGTGATATGCGACGGCTTGCTTTTTTTTCTGTTTCCTGTGCCTCTGTTTTCTCTCTGCTAAGGATACCTCCTGTCTCCTGTTTGTGTCCTCAAACAAGCACAGTCTCATCTTCTTTGATACACGCTGTGTCTCAAAATGAAAATAGCCCCACGAAATCATGAGACGCCACGAAAATAAAACAATCCGAGGGTACAGAGAAGATATTGTCGCATGATGTTATCCTTGTTGTTGTAACAAGCATGGGCATGATTATGATTTTTTTAATTTTGGGCCTTAGTATGCTTTCTTGGGTTTTCCATTTCCTAGTGTGTTATATAGGTTTTTGTGCATTTCAATGATATGTAGGCTGAAATCCCAAAGTTTATCTCACACACACTCCCTCCTCCCCCTGCCTGAAACACCTTAATTGGAAACCTTTATTTACTTCCGTAATATAGTGACATCAGCATGTAACACATGCACTTCTATTGGCTAGTGCTCCAAAACATTACACATGTTGGGCTAAGGATTGGGACATCTCTCAGCAATTGACCAATCACAACAGAGCATGTCAGCTAACCAATCAGAGCAGACTGGGTTCTCGTTTCAGATTTTTTTGTACATTAAAGCATTTAAAAAAGTCACAATAGAGGCACACAATACAATTATGAAACCTGAAAATGACAATAGTGTAGCCCCTTTAAACAAGGGGACATTTGAAATTTGCTTTCCATTCAACAGTGCAAAACCCAAAGCAACGGGGTGTTGAATCGGCATATTAAAGAAGCCAGAGCCAACAACGTTCTTTCAGCATTTCGGCTTGACAAATGGCTTCAGGACTACCACACAAGGATGCCCGGTGTTCAACGGTTAGGATTGGCCAAGTATAGCTTTTTGGATGGATTTTTTTGGCAGAACATTTGTGTGTGTTTGTTCCTTATGTAGTTGACCGAGTTGAAAGGAAAGGACAAAGGCTGAAGGGGGGGACGGTCACGTGTTGCTCCGTGCACAACATCATCCGGCTGCCCAGCGTTCTGTGACCAATAAATCACTGCAGGTGGAGGGGAGCAGTGACAGTGTGCTAAGGTCACTCTCTCATGAATAGGGAACATCTCTCTGTGCAGCTGCTGAAAACGGCACTCAGTAAACTTAAGTGCCACTTTCTGCTCCTGGCACCCTGCTTGCCCTTTCCCATGATTCAAACGTTGCAGACTTTAATCTGAGTAATACTTTAGGAAAAAGAAAACATAATTAAACAATTTGAAACTTTACTAATAATGAGTATGTGGAGAAACTGATCAATCTGAGTCCCAACAGTATAGGGGTGAGGGAAGCATTTAGTCTAGTGAAATATACTATAACGCATTACTTTTAGTGTCAGGAAAAAAAAAAATGTATTGGAGAATTTAATCTCAATGTGTCGATTCTAGCAAATTACATTTTGGGTTGAAGTGCTTTTTAACATCCTGAACTCCAAGTGATGTATTCAGAGTTGTCAGTTCATTGAGTTCCTGTCCCTGAACAGACGACTCTAGATGGGTTTTAGGGATATTGGTAAATTTCCTGACCGGTCATTAGATTGTCCATTTCAGCCCATAATCTGACTCCATCTGGAGGATAATCTAATGTCAGAGCGGAGAGGATGCTGTCTGCCGCCACAGTGTCTGGCTACATACAGAATACAACTAAACCAAATATAACAATTGTATGAATGAACACAAAAAATGCATCCTCAACACTGCAACATCTAAGGATCTCTTTCCTTTAGTCCACTCTCAGAGAAGCACAACGTTAGCAGTCACAGATTGGCATCTCAGCCAATACAGACCTACTTAATTGTTTTACAATACCAGATCTCACTCACAAACACACACACACACACACACACACACACACACACACACACACACACACACACACACACACACACACACAAACCATGGGGAGTAAATGGGCTGCAGTTGCCATAGAAACAGTTCAGTCCCACAACATCCATTCCAGAGAGCCTTCAGAGGAAAAAGAAGTGTTTGTCTCATTTTTCAGATGTGTGTGTGCATGTGTGTCTCAACATAAAGAGTCACACACTCAAGCACACACATACTGAGAAGCAATGCGTGTGTGTGTGTGTGTTGTGTGTGTGTGTGTGTGTGTGTGTGTGTGTGTGTGTGTGTGGTAGATCCCCCTCTATGATCACAAAGAGCAGCTCTCATCCCTGAGAATCCCATTTCACGGCCAGGCTTAGTGACGCTGGTGTATTACTGTGTATGTGTATGTACGTGTGTGTGTGTGTGTGTGTGTGTGTGTGTGTGTGTGTGTGTGTGTGTGTGTGTGTGTGTGTGTGTGTGTGTGTGTGTGTGTGTACTGGATTACTGGGCCGCTG
>NW_011337259.1:0-4701 GCF_000735185.1 Notothenia coriiceps
AAAATATTCATTTTAACGTCAATATTTTTTATATATATTTAATTATCCAAGATATGAATTTCCAGCAACAGCTCCACTGTTATTGTGTATGCATATAATAATAAAGAACTTGAAAAGTCTCCTGAGGGTGGAGGTTAGGAGGGCGTGTGAACATAAGGTGTTTTTTCAATATTTCTGAAACTCGTACAAAATAAAAGTCTCAGTTTCTTAAAGAGCAGTTTTCCAGTTGATCCTCTCTCTCTCTGGTCTGTCCCCCCCAGGTGGAGGTCCCTGGCCTCTCGCCCTCCTCCCTGATGGAGGTGGGTCCGATGGTTCTGAACTTTGAGCTCCCGAAGCTGACGGTGTCGGGTCTTCAGGTCCGGTTCCTCCGTCTGAGCCCGGTGCAGCCCGGCCCGGCGCAGCGCTGGGTCCGCTACGTCACGCACTCAGACTCCTACATCCTCAGGATATAAACTCTGATCAGCTGTTATTGTTTGAATCCATTGTTTATTTTATTTTCAAGTATCAAGTTGTAACAAGTATCATGCATTAACTGTTTCTGTTTAATTTAGCTTTTATTATTTATTTTATTACATGTCTGTAAATAAATGTAATATAATCTTTACAGTGTGTGGCTTTTTTATTACATTTAACTTGACTTTTTAAACTTGAATAAATAGCTGTTGTTACAAACAGGCTTTGCTGTAAACATAAAATACAAACAGGAAGCTTCAAAAGCAGAATACTAAAAATAATTTCCCCGTTTGACTTCTGCTTCACAACTTCACTTTCTGCGGTTCATTGTTTGGCTTTGACCTTTTCATTTTTTTTAAAGGGGGACGTTCTCCTTCCTGCAGTGTGTTCTGTAGCAGGTATTAGTGCATGTAAATGGTCTGCTACGGCTAAAATCCCTGTTTGTCTCACACACACTCCACTCTTTCCCCTGGTATGTTAACAGCACCAAAACACAAAGGTACATTCCTTGCAAACACCCAACAACTATTTAGCATTACATTCAATTGTTGTATGTATATTTGGAACTTTTCCACCTTCTTTATACAATTTCTGCACAAGCTTCCATTTCTAGATACTGCACATTTGGATATATTTACATGTTTTTACATCATATTAATTTCCATCTTTTACATGTTTCCTATTTCCTTATGTATCTAGTTTTCTCTTAGCATGTTTACCTTATGCACCAAAACGCCAGGGCAGATTCCCTGTATGTGATAACACACCTGGCAATACATCACATGCATTATTGGTTTTGTTCTATATTCTTATAGTTATAGGGTTTTAACATTAGACACTTCATGTGTTGCTGAAGAGCCCCTGCGTTGCGCAACGTGATCTGTAGCCACAACACACACACACACACACGCACACACACACACACACACACACACACACACACACACACACAGATCCTTTGCGGAAGAAGCCAGAGAGAGGAGCCGAGGCGGCGCTAAATTAAATTAGCATCACTAACTAGTTAGCTGTTGGATGGACGGGTGAAAGAGGAGCTGACACAACAACCACACCGTCTTTAAGTCCAGAGGCACGCCGGCTCAGGGATCATTTTGTCGGATCTTTGCCTGCCGAGGAGATGGGGGACAAGGCGGGCACCAGGTAGGACCTCCAGTTAGCATCAGGCTAGTTAGTATCCTGGCAGCTAGCATTCGGCTAGTTAGCATCACGCACTTTGCTAACCAAGCTTTTCTCTGGCCGTGTAGCAGATATTTGCCCGCTTTATTCAACACGGAATCCCGCTAGAAGTCCCGCTGATTGAGCCCCTGGTTGATGTTAAAGCGAGGACCGAGTTATTGGGGAAGTTTAGCCCAGCAGGGTGGGGTTAGCTAGCCTAGCGCCGGACTACATCCAGAAATGTGTCCATTTAAGATGTCATGTTAATGTGGGTTTTTGTCAAGATATTTCACTGTTTTTGCAGAACAACAACAGTTATTTGTAAATATATGATATGCATAACACACGGGGCTGAATCGGTTTATTGTAATGTAGGTTTTTAGGGTCGTAGACAGGGATCCCTACGGTGCTTTTGCAACAAAACACGGCCGTGGTGGGCGGTATCGACCGGTGGAAATGTGCAGAAAGCGGAGGATTTTGTGGCTTTTAATTCATGTTTGGTTGGGTTTATTAATGCCGAATTTAACTTAATGCTAACATGGCTAAGACAGCATGAAAAGTTGTGTTTTATTCTTATGACCTATTGATATAATATTAGATATAAACTAATGATTGTATTTCCCAACGGAGTTTGGTGCGGGTGGTTTTGACCAATGCAAAATATATATACTTTATTTATCCCAAGTTAAGAACATTGACAGTCGTTGTACAAGAATAATAACATGTCTTTAAAAATTGATTAAAATATAAATAAAATAATCATTAAAAGCAAATATGCACGAGTATCTAAGAATACACACTAAAAATATACAGAATAAATAAGAATACTCTCTAATATAGGCATAGGTATATATCTACTGAAGGGACAGACTTATATAAACATAGTGTACTGTAGCCTATATCTCAAAACACATCCAAACGTAAGAGCTTTATTGAATTAAAGGGCTGCTTTGTGGATCAATATGTTAAACAAATAATATATATATATACCGTACCTTATTATTCCTTATGTGTATTATCATGGGATAATCTGAATATGTCAAGTTATAATGTAGGGGAGTCAGAGGTTGTACAACTACTCAGATCTTGTACTTGAGTAAAAGTAAAAGTACTCAGACCTTGTAGTAAAAGTAGAAGTACTCAGACCTTGTACTTGAGTAAAAGTAGAAGTACTCAGATCTTGTTCTTGAGTAAAAGTAGAAGTACTCAGATCTTGTACTTGAGTAAAAGTAGAAGTACTCAGATCTTGTACTTGAGTAAAAGTAGAAGTACTCAGATCTAGTACTTTAGTAAAAGTAGAAGTACCAGAGTGTAGGAATACTCTGTTACAGTAAAAGTCCTGCATTCAAAATGTTCCTCAAGTGAAAGTAGAAAAGTATTCTCATCAAAATATAGTGAAAGACAGTAAAAGTAGTCATTGTGCAGATTGGTCCATTTCAGAATAATAGATATGATATGTTTTATAATGATTGATCATGAAAGTGTTCTCAAAGCTGGTAAAGGTGCAGCTAGTCTGAATGACTTTGTATACTGCAGGGTAGCTGGTGGATTTACTCCAGGTGGAACTAAAGTCTGATTTAACACTTGATTAGATTTCACATCATTCATCCACATCTGTAAAGTAACTAAAGGGATTACATACATGTAGATGAGTAGAAGTACACATTCAGTATTTATAACTAATATATCAAAGTGTATGATGGTACTGTGTGGTAGCGGGTTGATTGCAGGTGTAAATAAAGTGATATATTTAAACAACAGCGCGGAGAGGACTACCTAAGAAGTTAATTATTATTATTTGTATTATATTTTGACGACTTCTCTTCCGATATATCTGCAAACAGTGTTTTAGACGTCTGAGGATAACGTGGTATTAAATCCCGGAGGGCTGATATTCAGGTTTCTTTAAAGCCTCAGGTGGCTCCTTTTTGTTTGTCCTCCACTCCCCGTTAATTAAGCGCTGGCTTTTGTTTTGGTGTTTCTGAAGATCCTGTTTCCAGTGTTCAATCCTCCTCCTCTGTTGACACGGCTCTTTCTTTAAGCTTTGCTTTTTTTGCACATGGGATGTTTTTAATAATTCGCTGAGAGAGAGATTAAAGTGCTGACCCAGCTTTAAACCTTTGTTGGAGAGTCCTTTTCATGCAGATGTATTTACATTATATTATATTTACAGTCTGTCGGCTTCTTGTACAGGATATTCATAGCAATGCGACCAAGACACCTTTACAGTTGAATTCATGTATTAAATTAATATGTAACATTTCAAAACCACATTGCAAAATATCCTTAGTGTATTGGATTATTGCTATATATAAATAAATTACAATAAAATGCTTAAAACTCAATTACAGTCCCAAAAGTGATCAATAAAATAACACTAACATCTAATAATACATTTAAACTTTAGTAATGTAAAGACAATGATTAATTAATAGAGTTAGGTTCGAATAAAGTAAAATAAAGCGAAATAAATTATCAATAAAGTAATAGATTAAATAAAAGACAATACATTTAAATAAATAATATAACTAAAATGCAGGAAACGTTTCGGACAAATTTCAACAGATCCAAGTGAAAAATAAGAAACTTGGATACAGTTCTTTAAAAGTCTTAATGATTGTGTTTAAATGTAAAATATCTGTAATTTCACTTTCTGTGATTCCTCTCTAAACGTTAAGTTTCCGCGTCCCTCCCTCTCGTTGCACACCGCTCGCTTCCTGTTAGGAAACAGGTGGAAACGGACAGGAAGTGAGAGGCAGGAAAAACCAACATGGTGTCAGAGTGTTGATAAACGTCATCAGACAGGAACACAGACGTTATCTCCTCCATCTGTTCAACTGAGAGGTTCACATCAAACAGACCTGAACATCAGCAGGAGAGGACTCTTTAAAGTAGAGACACTACATACTGATATACACCTGAACATCAGCAGGAGAGGACTCTTTAAAGTAGAGACACTACATACTGATATACACCTGAACATCAGCAGGAGAGGACTCTTTAAAGTAGAGACACTACATACTGATATACACCTGAACATCAGCAGGAGAGGACTCTTTAAAGAGTCCTCTCCTG
>NW_011337260.1:0-3937 GCF_000735185.1 Notothenia coriiceps
TGCAAGGATAATAAAATGGCGGCTTCACAAAACTTTTTGGGAGTTTGACGGGGCGTGGTTTGCAATCCGCCCAGCCAATCAGACATAGGAACCTTTTTCTCCCACGAAAGTCCCTGCTCTCCCTGCAGTGTGGATGGTGAGGGCTATGGCGTTGTCTGTGGACCTCTTTGCTCTGTGAACCTGTTTGCTCTGTAGGCAAACAGCAGGGGGTCCAGAGAGTCAGCGAGGTGTGTGTGCGTGCGTGCGTGCGTGCGTGTGTGTGTGTGTGTGTGTGTGTGTGAAGGTTGACATCAGGGAGCTTGTTTCTTCACCCTCCACACTCACACAGGGCTGACATGTGTTCTCTACTTCACACCCATGTTCTTCCAAAAAGGAGATAGACCCCCCCCACGTTCTGCAAGCATGAGTCAAAGCTCTGGTTATATTACACAACACCAGAGAGGGATCATGACAGCGATCATAATTGGACCTCCTTGGACAAAAGCTATCGTATCGGATATTTTCTAGGAAGAGGGGTAAGAGTATTTTACATTTAAGCGAAGTAAAACTAGATGAATTATTGTCGAACAAATAGTCAAATGGAATGCTAAAGAATCCAAAAACGGACCAAGAAACATCAGCAAAACTATTTCAATACCTACTTTTACAAATGGCCCCACAAAGTCTCATTTATAAATGTGTATGCTCAATACTTTGTACATACTTTTACCCCACTATTTAAACTCTTGCATATAAACACTCCCACACTAGCGTCACTTGCCTGTGTTCTAAATAGAGTGTGTTCGGGAATCAGTGAGCATACAACTACTTATTGAGAATGGCATATTACTAAAGTAGTGAGAGTTAAATGTGGCCCCATTGACTCATTTCCTCAATTCCTTTACCCTTTGTTCACCATTACTGTCACAGGCATGGGAAAAAGCAATGTTTCTTCAAACATCCAAGGTAGCATGGAGTAACTGATGTATAAAAGGTATTTCTGTGGCTCCAGTCATCCTTTACCAAGCGCTGTGATGTCACTCACCTGGTTTCCCACCAAGAGGAGGTGCTCTCCCAACAGGAAGTCCTTCAACATGTCCTCCATCACCATCATGTGCTGCAGAGAAACACACACACATCAGTGTATGGACTCACACACACTTCGATTGAACACAGATGGTCGATTGCATTTCACATTTTATAGAAAATAACTTAATGTTGTTTGTGTTTTAAGATTTAAAACCACCACGAGGTTTGCTTCCCCTCCTCATGCTTTTTAAAATTGTGATTCTGCTCTGAAGACAGAAAACAGGTCACTGATAAAGTAGGGCGCCCTCGTTGCTCTCATCTTATCTCCCACTCTTTATTTCGGTGTCCAACACAAGCAGGCGGAGGGGAAAAGGCAGAATGAGGATGGAGAGAAAGAGAGAACGAGAGAACGAGATGAATCTGGGTCACAGAGCGCCTGCAGAGCTGCCAGAGGACGTCAGAGCGGTAAAATAAAACCTCACATGGGCATTTATTCAAATCTGATGTGTGCAAAAGTTTCTTTAATGGCATTCGCACAAAGGAATAAAACTTCTGTTCATTGAACTGATATGTATTCACGTACAGAAGATACTCAATATAGCTTAAGGTTCATGCAAGAGATCGATAAAAATAAGACTGAAAATAAAATATTGGCTTTAGCAGCTTAATGACTGTTTAATACACACACAACTAGGACAAGGCATCTTATTAAAAGGGTATAACATGAACTTTAATATAAAGGTGTTAGTGTGGTTTGCAGAGGTCAGCAGGTACAGTATAAGATATCTTTAAAGGTCCCGTGTCATGGTCATTTCTACTGATCATAATTCCATTGTTGAGGTCTTTACAATGTTCCAAACTCACATTGGTTTCTCATACAGCATCTCTGTATAGTATGTGTATTCACTCTCTGTCCTAAACGGCTTGTTGGAGCTCCTGCCCCCCCCGCTCCTTGTGAGCTCACTGTGCTCTGATTGGTCAGCTCGCCCACTCTGTTCTGATGAGTCCACCACAGTTACAGCTGAACATCAGTGATTATGTTTTACAATGGAGTTTGTTAGCAACCAGAAAATGACACCAGCAATGACAAACAGATGAGAATGCTGCGTGGGCTCTGGGTGCCGTGTTGGGGGGACGTTGGGGGGCTCGCTGCTGTGAGGAGCGGACAGTGTGAGCTGGATTACTGGGGGGTCGTTTCCTGGTTGCTGCGTGGGGTCAGCGAGACACCGCGGAACTCAGCCTGAGCACACACACACACTCACAGCCAGGCTGTTTGCCACACAGTTCGCCACACACTCACTGAGTGAGTGAGTGAGTGAGTGAGTGAGTGAGTGAGTGAGTGAGTGTGTGTGTGTGTGCGTGTGTGTGTGTGTGAGGAGCTCCACGGATTGGTCCATTCGTTACGTCACTTGGTACCAGGAGGCGTTCTGGGGCAGCACAGACAGGTCTTCTCTGTGTTAGAGTTTTACTCCCTACAGGGTGTACGTTGAGGGTTTGGACTCTGCAGACCGGTTACATGCAGAGAAACCTTCATAACACACAAGGGGACGGGTGATAACCGGAGAAGCATGACATGAGACCTTTAACATATAAAACTATTATCCTTCTTAAGAAGTCAGTAGCTGTTTATCAGAAAGGTCCAACTTTAACTAATTTGTACCATTATTATCCCTTGTCTTGTGTCTTTGTATATCTTACCTATTTTAAACCATGTTTAAGGACACATGTAATATTAAGGGTTAGATTAGATTATTTTCTCATCTTGCAATGTTTCTGTGTATTTCATAATTTCTCTCCAACGTTTTTAGTGAGATTTATTTTAAACCCTTTTCTCAAACGGTCCCACTTTAAATATCTCCACTGTCATTTTGTATCTTTAACAGTTTGTGAATAAATGAAATGTATTGAACTGAACACTAGAAGTTAAGGATGTGAGGACACTGTTCTTTTAGTCACTTTTCTTCAGGTTTAGCTGTTTTTATCCTGCATGTTTTCCTACCAGCACACAGCCAATCAGAGGCAAGCACACGTTTGAAGTCCGTTTGAACACATAATAAAGTAGCTGTCGTCTAGGAGGACGATGGAAAGAAATCATTTGCTGAGATCTTGATGTTCTGCCTGTTTTCACACCTACTGAAAGAACACTTGGACAATCACTGCGTAGAGCGTGGGTGAATGTCTTATTTATATATTAAGTAAAACCGGCTAAACTCAACAAACCCAACTTCCTGATGAAGCCTTTTTTACACATGTTTCTTCAGGATAAATTGAAGGTATGTACCGTACTGTTTTGGCCAGATCTTTGTTCTTATGATGACCACATTCAAACAACCATTCAATCAAATTAAAAAAGGGCTTTCCTGGTTCAAACACAGTCAAATTGCTTTTTAATCCATTAAAATCCTTCAATAACAGCAATCAGAGGTCAGTGACAGTGCACCGGCAAAAGGACCAAGATGTCTGAGACTCCAATGGAGCAGAAAAGGACTAAAAATAAGTTCTGGTCGTGGAGAATATCAGATAACACCAGAACTAAAAGGAAAATCCTTCATAATGAAATACAGTGGCAAGAGAAAATAAACAACAGATTATTTTTGATCGTTTTCTATCTGCCCTTAGGAGATCCAATTAGACCCTCCAGAAAAACGCGATTCTGCGATCGCAGAATTTACCGCATAATCAGTAAAATGGCGCATATTTTTAAAAGGCCGCATATTTATCAAAAGGCCGCATAATCCCCGCATTTTTCCACACAAAGTTGAGAAAAAAAAGTTAACTCGTCTTGACGTGACGTCATCAGCTCGCGCATCACAGAATGTAAACAACACTGTATAGAGTGAACGTGTGGAGCTCACACGATAGAGAAAACACCAAGATGAACAAATCTAATCCATCTCATTTACCGACGAACATTTCTACTAAAGACCGG
>NW_011337261.1:0-2306 GCF_000735185.1 Notothenia coriiceps
CACATGTCTCCATGCTTTAATGTTCAAAAAGGTCTTTATTTTTCTCATTATGCCTGTGCTGCAGCATCTCTTTTCCCCCTCTGTCTGAAACCAGATGTGAAGATTTCCTGCCAGTCTCTCTTTATGCTATGTTTATGGGGAAATTGTTTGATTTGGACCCACAATATATTTAAGGACATCACCTTGGTCTGGAAACTGGGATGGACATGTTTTACTATTTTCAGACATTTAATAGACCAAATGATAATTTGTTATAAAATAATTATAAAGAATACTCACACAAAATACTGTGGGGAACAGTAAATATAATTACCATGTCAATACAATTCGTTTTCCACAAGATGGCAACCTTGCCTTTGTCTCTATGAAAGTTATCTCCCACTGTAAATGTACTGTAGAACTTAACAGTTTTTTCATTTTAAATTCTATTTCTGTACATGTTCTCTAAATTAAATACCTTACTTTTTACTGTAAGTACTTAATCATAGGAAAAATATTATTGGCATCTGACTGACTGTATTTACAACAGTTTTGCACAACATAATTTTAGAGGCAAAAATGTAATTCTAATTTCAAACAGAGCAGTGAAATGGGAAAACAAAAGCGACCAATAATCTAGGATGAGGTCACATCAAAAGGCACAACGATTGAAATAGTATTCACAAGATAGGACATGGTCAAATTAAAAATAAATTCGACCCCAAACATAATTTGGTAAAGGGTTGATGTTTCATCATTCTATTTAAATATGCCACCAAACATTCAATAAGCACATTTAGAGGTTTGAGTAAAATAATAATCTATACATAAAATGTGATCTGAACTTGACACAAAATAATTCTAACTATTCATCCAAGCGTCTGCATCTGTCCATCAATTTAATATCAAGACTGATCAGTATCCAAATCTATTCGTGTACTGAGTGGGTGCCCATGCCCCGACATTACCTGTCAGCACGTACATGATTTGTTATGGTTTGGTGGATGTCAGATGAGTAGCCTACTGCAATAAATTAAAGTTTACTATCACGGTTCTTTAAAGGTCCCATGTGATGGCAGGGGCGGATCTAGAAAAATATTCATGGGGTGGCAAGAGGGTGGCAGGAGAATTTTAGGGGTGGCATCTCCTGGCAGAAGTATATGCTGATTTAATCGCAGTCATATCAATTAATGTTAACTTGGAAAGCCACAATATTTATTTTAACTCAATAACATTTGGTGACATTATTTTGGTACATCAGTAAAGCCTTAAATATAAATATATAAGGTGGCAGACTTAATTTAATGCAATAATGATATCATCAACGATGATTTCACAGGGGTATCCAGCGAAAATCTGTTCCATGGAGCGCTGGAACACCTCGCTGGCAGAATTGATTCCAAATGGCATTCTTAGAAATCTGTAACGACTAAAAGGGGAGCTGAAAGTGGTTAACATGGAAGACTTATGGTCGAGTGGAATCTGGCAAAAAGATCTCTTTCCATCTAATACAGAAAACATAATTGCTTTTGACATGTGTGTGGCGACTTCTTCCACAGTACGCATAGGATGGTGTGGTCTTTTCAGAGCAGTGTTCAAGTCTCTTGGATTAATGCATATCCTGATTTCTTGTTTGTCCTATTTGCTAGTGGCTACCAACCCAGTCTCACAAAAAAACGTGTAATAACTACCTTGGTCCACAACGTAGGACGTAGTATTTCTACAAAAACGCCTCTGAAATTGTAAGATCCCTACGTTTTTTTCACCATTCATTCCAATGGCTGGCGTCTATGTCACGTGATCTTCACATTTCTCACTGCAGAAAAAAAAAACATGGCCGAACTTCGTTTTATTCTCGGTGTAAAAGGCCTATTTTAAAGTTAGTTTGGCCATTAAAATGCGTTTTGATGTCATTTGATGCGAGAAATATGAGTTGTTATTTCAGATTATGTGTGCAGTGGATGTACATGATCTTTAGTTTGCTAGTTATTATGAAGATTACTTCAGGACATTGTGTCTATACAACGTTTTCATTGTTACCAAGGTGGTTGCTAGGGACGCTGCTATCGATATTATTTCTGTTATGTTATGTAAAATGGTGTTATCTTTATTGCTACCCCCTTCCCCGTCAATGTTGGTCCACAGCGCAAACGTATTATTTTTAACAAAATCCGCAATTGTGGCATATTGTGGTGCCGAGAGATGGGAGTCGGGGTATCAAAGGTACAAGCTAGACTTTTATTTAGCAAAAACAGACCGGCAGAGACAGGAAGTCCGGCTCACTAAAATGTCAGTGCAGAACAATACCCTAACCCATAGATCCATGG
>NW_011337262.1:0-2061 GCF_000735185.1 Notothenia coriiceps
TGGGGCAGCATAGACAGGTCTTTTCTGTGTTAGAGTTTTACTCGCTACAGGGTGTACTTTGAGGGTTTGTGACTCTGCAGACCGTTTATATGCAGAAAAACCTTCATAACACACAAGGGGACGGGTAATAACCAGAAAAGCATGACATGGGACCTTTCAGAGATCTTATGGTCTCCAAGGTGCACAAGTTCGAGCACAATGAGGATCAGGGTTTATAAACATTATTACTTGTTTTTATGACAAAACAGCATAAACTATAAAATACACAGACAGGTTGTCAACTATTTCCTTAACTTTCAAATCTTCCTTAGAGATCATTTCAGATTTTGATTACATTTCTAAAGGGTGGCCCCCAATCGACTTTTGTCTCTCTTAACTTCTTGACTTGAGCCCCTTAGTTTGGCCCTGAGGGATAATAAAAAACAATCAAGTGGTTAAAGGGAGGCGGCCCATTTGGGTCCAGAAAGACCAATAAACCGACCAGGAAATATTGTGGGAAAAATGAAGAATCCACTCTTTAGGTGTTAAGTCACAGCTAGGGCTGTGCATCTTCACTGGTCTCACGATTCGATTACGATTATCCTGTCACCGATTCCATTCGATATCCCGATGCATCGAGATGCATCACGATGCATACCAATGCGTTGCATCCTCAATATTCTATATTACTGCGCATGGCTTCTTTTTTTATCAATGAATACATGCAGTAAATACATATGAACTCTTTTTTTATTATTTAGAAAGTTATTGAAATCAATAACATAAATGTCTTGACATTCATTTATACAGTAAACAATAATAAATCAATTGTATAGCTGTAACATCCCTATAGAGTATATGTGTGTGAGAGTATCTGTCTTGTTCCATCCTCAAAAACAAAAAACTAATGCTTCTGCAGTCAAGCTGCAGCTTCTAGCAACGGTCTTCTGTTAAAAAAAGGACACTGAAGGTCCTGGATGTGGCATCACGAACATGACTTGAGTCTGAACCATAGACTGTATATATAAATGGACGTAGGGTCCGTGACGTCACCCATAGGATTCTGCAGAGTTGCCGAGAAGCCCTTAGTAGGCGGAGTCGGCCACTAACTGCTCGACAGTGACGTCAGACTTCAATTCCCGCCTTCTCCAGCCTGCTCCAAATAAGGGCAAAGAGGCGGAGCTGAGGCCGAGCTGAGGCGGGACCTGCTGCCACCGAGCTGAAAGTTCCAGAGCTAGCTGAGCTAACATGCTCCCCATCTGCACACTGCCGTGGCATGTTCCTTTTCTAAGGTAAGCAGACATGAAACTATTTAGCAAAACTATAAATAATAATCTAAGTTATTGAGTTTTTAGCATAATACTTCAGAATCTTAAAATCCCTTAACGTTTGTATGCAATTGTGCTAAATTCAACACTGGAATCAAGCAAATATTAATATGTTTGCATGACATTAGTTATTTATATTTTGATATCACTTAATTATACGTTTAATACATTTAAGTCAAGCTAAGGTACATGTGATGGTAGCTAGTTAGTGCTCTTGCCTGTGAGGCCTCCTCCAAACAGCATAATAACCAGACTGTATCATTAAAACTAAGTACCAGTTCTAGATCCTTGACTTTAGACAAACAATTCAAAAGACAACATGTATTTAAAGACCAATCTTTATTTGAATGTGCCTCTTAACCTGATATATTAGTTATACAGTAATAGTATTGACAATCTAAAAAAATTGAGCAACTCAACAGTCAACTTTATGTTTCTTATTGTCTAAAGCATTTTGGTCACCAACCTTTTTAAGCCCAAGATCACCGACCTCGGCCTAGGTCAGGGGTGCCAGAGAGCTTCAGGGGAGCCGCAGCGTGAGACACAAAAGAACGAGAAAAAGACGAGTAAAGTGACACTTGCCCACTTGTGGCTGTCTGTGGACAGTGAGTTCCCCAACCTCGCCAAAAAGGCTGTAAAAGTGCTCATTCCCTTCCCCTCCACCTACCTGTGTGAGTGCAGGTTTTCCGCATTGACTTTGATCAAAAGCAAGTACCGGTCAAGGCTGCAGACCAGAGGATGATCTGCGTTTATT
>NW_011337264.1:0-1698 GCF_000735185.1 Notothenia coriiceps
GATCTGGCCCGCCGGTATATTGCACGCACACCTTCACTCCATCCTGAGGGTCTCCTCAGCTCAGAGCCTGAGCCCAAACATTGATGACCTTGCACCCGAGATGAGATGCCAAGTATCTGAGCTAGCACCACAGAGCAGCAACCTGAGTTTAATGGATGTTTCCTTCTGCACTTTTTCTCTCACGACAACAGGGCATGTTTGGTTTCTCTTTGAGGGAAATAGTTTTGTTGAAGCTGTTGTTGGCCTGTGGGAAAATGAAATCATAAGAAATGAATGCAACTGATTATTTAATGTTTAATGTTGTTTATAGGCAATAATTCAAGCTTTGTTAGTTCCAGGTTTAATATGTGCAATAAGTTCATTTCAATAAGTTCTGCAATAAACATTGAAACCAGTCCGGCCCTCGACTAGTACCCATTTTTTTATTTTGGCCCACTGTGAATTTGAGTTTGACCCCCCTGCTGTAAGTATTGGTTGTAAGCAGCTGTGATTGACAGACCATGAGTAAGGGGCAGGTCAAATGAGATTTTATTCATGTTTTGTTTTATAATAAGTGCCATGAGGGGAATAAACTGAACTAAAATCGAAAAGAAAATGGCCACATTGACGTCTCGCCGAGAGAGAACGAGACATGAATGCTTTAAAGTGTTTCAGAAAGCGAGGGATACCGGGTGAAAGAGTGCAGTCAGGTGAAAGTGATACGGCGGCTGAAATGGACATACAGGGTGGTCTCTCTCTCTCTCTCTTTCTCCCCCACAGTCTCTCTACCTCTCTCTCTCTCTCTCCTCGGGAGGCTGACACTTCCCTTCAAACGTCTGACCGGTCACAGAAGGGGGGATGAATAGAGCGGAGAAGAAAGAGGGTGAAGGGAGGATGAGCAGCAGACGGACATCCAAATGCTCGCCCGCTATTTGGGAAAAAAGTGTTTCTATTGGGAGACACACAAACACGGAGGCAGCACATTGGCTTTTAGTGGACACTCGTGCGTACTAAACTTTCGGATGTGGAAACACAGAACTGCTCGAAAACGTTGCTTTTGTCCCGGATTCCACTCATAGAAATGTTGGTGCGTCGTGGTGGGCGAGAGATTCATAATGTGACCGTCCAAGAACACTCTTACTGTGTTGCCATCGTCTGTTCTTAACAAGATGATGAAGCTGACTCTCTTCTCATCATAATATAGTACAGTTAGTGCTGTGTAGTACCTGGACTCACATTCAGGTTCAGGTCCGGACTCAAGTCCAGAGGTTCAGGTTCAGGTCCGGACTTATAAGTCCGGACTTGTGTCAAGTTGTGTGAGTAACTAAAGTGAACTTATTGTGAGCTAATTATCAATTGAAAATAAACTCATAATCAACTGAAATTCAAACTCGTCAGGTTTATTGTGCTCCCTTCCAACTTGTGTCTACACCATGTCTTTTCTAGAACTCTACATGTGTTACTAACTACACAACACAACTACATACATAGTGATGTACATACAAGACTCAATATGCAAGAGTACAAGTCTATGTGTTCTTGTTCAAGAACAACAGCATACAGGACTGTCTCAGAAAATTAGAATATTGTGATAAAGTTCTTTATTTTCTGTAATGCAATTAAAAAAAACAAAAATGTCATACATTCTGGATTCATTACAAATCAACTGAAATATTGCAAGCCTTTTATTATTTTAATATTGCTGATTATGGCATACAG
>NW_011337265.1:0-4068 GCF_000735185.1 Notothenia coriiceps
ACACACACACACACACACACACACACACACACACACACACACACACACACACACACACACACACACACACACACACACACACACACACACACACACAGATCAAGTAACACAATAAAGAAAGACTTCTCCTACACATGTGTACCATCCTATGGGGAGGGTCTTCCAACCTGTTGTGTGGAGAAGAGAGCGCAGGCCTGCCCCCCGCTGGAGTTGTTCTGCCACTGCTTGTTCAGGCTGATGGAGATGTTGAAGGGCACCGTGTTGTTCCATGACAGATGGGTCTGCAAGCACAATAAGATGAATGAATAATAATGATTATTATTATTATTATTATTATAAATAATAATAAATATTATTTATTATTATTATTATTATTATTATCATTATTATTATTATAATAATAATAATAATAATAATAATAATAATAGGAAAGTAAAAAAAATGGACTTGCATATTTAAAAAAAGATGCAAACACATTATTGTTATTGCAAAACATAGGTGTTACAGCCTGTTTAGTCAGTCCATGATAGTAGATATACAGTATGTTTTAACATCAGAGGTGGGAAGTGACAAAGTACATTTACTCAAGTACTGTACTTAAGTACAATTTTGAGGTACTAGTACTTTACCTGAGTATTTCCATTGTATGCTAATTTGTACTTCTACTCCACTATTGTTCAGAGGTAAATGGTGTACTTTTACTCCCATACATTTATTTAATACCTTTAGTTACTTCACAGATCTGGATTAATGATGTGAAATATAATCAACTCTTAAATTAGACTTTAGTTCCACCTGGAGTAAATCCACAAGCTACCCTGCAGTGTTGTAACATTAAGGCCATTAATAAAGGATTTAAATTTGGTATAGAGTAGACAATGCCTTTGTATTAAGTAGGTAGTACATGCGTACAGCTTTACTATACCAGTGATTTTAATACAATAACCTAAAATCATTGACCTTGTCCATTTGAGCGATCAGATCCAAAAGATACATTTAAAATGTTTTTATGAGAACCTGAGCTTTGTTAAATGTTTCAATTCAAATGACAGAAGCGTGGAGACGTGAGAAAATATGTGAGTAGTGTAGTGTAAGATGAAAGGTGTCAGTGTACCTGGTGGCTGGTGCGCTGCTCCGTCAGTGCGCTGTGTGTCGCGCTGTGTGTCAGGCTGTGCAGGGACAGGCTGCTGAGGGTGGAGGAGAAGGGCTGCTGCAGCTCCACCCTGCTCTCACTGCTCTCCTCCGAGCGCCTCCACCAGCTCTCAGCCCGGACCTGCAGCGGAGCCAAGACGTTAGTGAGGAAACGTCGGGAAAAGAGGTGTAAGTAGAGAGAGTGAACCCAGAGAGCAGGATGCAGTATGACACGTGTTATTATCTGCTTATAGCTATACACTTTTATCTATCATAAAATGTCATTGTGAATGATTATGAAGTATTATTATACTTGACCTTTATTAATTATAAAAATGTGTTATGATTATTATTGAAGTAACATCAATATATGATTGCTTTTAAATGTAACATACAATGCTATAAGCAGTCTAAGTATGTATAGTATGCCTTACAGTCATAGAAAGTGTTACCAAATGAAAACCTCATACATTATCAAATAAATGCCAGAAAATGACTTTTACTCTCCAGCTCCAAAAGGATAAGGCCGATTAATATTATTAAAAATATGATTGTTATAAACCTCTCAGATCTTAACAATGTCTTATTTTCCTCTAACCTCTTTTATATGCATTGTGAACTGTACCTATGCTTTCATTTTTATTTTATTTAAATGTTCTGATTTGTGCTGTATTGTCACAGTCCTGACGTGTTCTATGTTTAAAAAAGAAAGAAAGAAAAGTCTAAAAAACCTAAATAAAATCACTGTAGAATATGACCATTTGTGACTTCAAAAAGGGAGGAAGAAAACGATATAATGAATTCTTCACATTGTCATTATCACAGTCTGACCTGCTCCAGGAGGCCGTGCCTGACCCAGCCTACCCCCACACTGTCCTGCCCTCCCTGGGGGGAGCGCTCCAGGGTCACTTCCACACGGGACCCCCGGGGAACACAGCTGACCTGAACTGAAGCAGAGAACAAGAGAGAGATGGGGAGCATAATGAAAGACCAACAGCTGCTACATGTATCACATGTTGGCTATGATTCAGCCCTCTTGTTCGATTTGATTGAAATGGAAAAACATTTGGCATCTTTCCCCAATATAATAACAGCACGTGTTCTATAACCACACAGTTATTGGTACCTTGGTCTCATAATGATGAATCCCATTGTTCTCAAAAATGTGAAGGTCAAGAAGGCCCATATCAACTTTATACACAAAAACTTCAAAAGTTCTGAAGTACCTTTGAAGTTCATGCCTTCATATTTGGCAGCGGCAGAAGTGGATATAAAATAATAGAACAAATATTGTTCCGTTTATTTATTTAAAAAAGACCATAATGCTTTACAGTATTTAATTTGACATTCTGTTTTGTCTCATTCTATTTGTATGCATTTGTCTATTTCCTTGAACTTACTTGCACCTTTTTCTATTGCACTATTTTATCGTACTATTTTAATGTTGTTTTCTTTTTTGTTAGTAACAAAACAAGTATGTTGCATTGTTGCAAAGTCTTTAAATCTTCAAATTAAAAAGAAGATAATCATTTAAAAGAATGAAGGTCATAATCAAAAAGACATTATAAATAATTATAGTATTGTTAATAAAATCCTGTTTTATACAACTGTAGAATTCATGTTTTTGAACAAA
Source organism: Notothenia coriiceps (assembly GCF_000735185.1). Lineage (NCBI taxonomy): Eukaryota > Metazoa > Chordata > Actinopteri > Perciformes > Nototheniidae > Notothenia > Notothenia coriiceps. The sequence goes on from NW_011337265.1 coordinate 2,765, forward strand.
CATGCCAGCACTCAAATGTGTGCAAGTGTGCTAATGAGTATATGTTGAAATTGTTTTTACTTTGAACTAATCCTTAAATAGAAAACATTGGTGAGAGTCAGAATCTTCATGATAACTGTGGATGTGGATTAGAGCTGGGTATAAGAAAGCTGGGTGAGTGATCGTGTCTGTGCAGGTGGAAACGCTCTGCAACAGTTACCCTTCAGGGTGTGGTTCCCCTGCTGCAGTGCTGAGGGGGCAGAATAGAGCCCGGACAGGACTAACTCCTGGCTGCCCCACACCGCTCCATGCTGGACCTGGTGGCTCCAGCTCCTCGCCTCGTACACCGTCCTCACTGCCACCGTCCTGGGGAGGGGCCTCAGCTGCAGAACAGAGGACAGCACTGAAACACTGTGTGTGTAATTGTGTTGGTCAAATGTTCCGGTGCACTCTAAAAACGAATTTCAGGGTTAGGGTTAGGAATTTCACCTCCACTTAATTAAATGCATGGTTGCAAGATAAAAATGTGAGTTAATTGATTTAGATAAACATTTTAAGTTGCAAACATTAATTTATAAGTTGTGTTGACGTAATAATGTTGGTAATTACATCAACTTAATATTGTGTGTAATTTGAACTCTGATTTCTGCGTTAATTCTGACTTAAAACAAAATTCAAGTTGTAAGTAATGCAATTGGCTTGATAACTTCATTGTTCTCCACCTTGAGTTAAGGATTTCAAGTCCACTCCCACTTAACATGCCTGGACAAGTTCCGACAGTTAAGACAAATAGAAATATACAAAGGACATTTTAAGGTGAGTGTCATCTTTTGTCATTCAAATACAGATAGCCTTGTAGTTGCACTGTATAGGCAAATTGGTGTTTGACCAAAATGAGCAGCCTTTGAACTGTGAATAGTTCTGTGAGAAGGTGCAAAGTAGTAGAGGCAACTGTGAGTGTAAAAATACTTTGGTTACTATTGTGATATCGCTTTTTATTAAAAATGAATCTCGGTGAAGCAGATCAAAGACATGCTTCTTGAGGTAGGATCGTTATTTAGAGTTGTCATTGAAATGCAAGTTGTTGGCAGTCACCCATTCAGAATATATTCATTTAGGTAATTTCTCTTTTTTTCCTTTTTCAAAAATAGCACAATACAAGTGAAGTACGCAGAGAACTATAGCCATCCGCTGCCTTGTCGTGTGCCTTGGAGAAAAGGAAGAGGACCTTTTCAAGGAGTTTAGCGATGTAATTAAAAATCTTGAAATAAAATAAAATCCATGGGCAGAGTGTAAAAACACAGGACAAAAGCACTGCTCTCTGT
>NW_011337266.1:0-13547 GCF_000735185.1 Notothenia coriiceps
GCCTCAGGCTGGATCTGAATAAATGTTTTGTATTTGGTTGTGTTCCAGCTGTCGATCAGCAACTATATATGCATAATCCACCAGTTAAAGAAAATACAACTAATGTGTTGTGTTATATTAGCTGTTGTGGTGATTGGCATTATTCACCCATGGATCTATGGGTTGTGGTATTGTTCCGCATAGACATTTTAGCGAACCAGACTTCCTGTTTCCGCCGGTCTTCGCTTCCCGGGCATGAAGTTGTTTACATGTGTTTTCAGATGCTAAATAAAAGTCTAGCTTGTACCTCCGATACCCCACCTCCGACTCCCGTCTCTCTGCACTACAGGCTCTACGATCCGCCATTGCTGTAAAAAACTGGTCCATTGGAGTGAACGGAGATGTCGTAACTCTTCTAGGCTCTGATCCACATGCATGGATTAACATCGATTTAATACATTAATGTAGCCTTTGTTTCTGCTAAAAGAGGTTTCGACCAGCTGGAGCAACAAAAAAATCGGCGTAATCGAGTGTGACTATTACAAAATAAATCATTACGTCGGGGTAGCATTTGCTTGGCATTTCCGGTTATTTCTCCACTGGTTAACATGGGTTAACAATACCGTGTAACTGTCACGTTTGAAGGGACGAAATCGTGACATCTTCACGTCTCCCAGCATGGTAAATCGTCACATGTTCACGTCTTGCCGTGATACCGGGTTGGATTGCATAGTGTGGGCGTGCGACAGGACCGAATGGACGGGATGGAGTGTGGAGACGTGGAATGAAAGAAAAACTTACGGCCAGAGCATGGAGGACGTATTTCATTATCTGCGAGGATGTCCATGCAGTCCGGAGGCAGGCAGTTATTAAAGGAGTGGAGATCTGACAGGGAGTAGAGCGGTGGCATAATCCGGTGAAGTGGCGCTAGCACGGAGCTAGCTAATGCTGGGGACCCGGGCAGCAGAGACCAGGAGCCGAATGACCGTGGAAGAAGGAGCGGTGTGAGTCCAGGTAAAATCCGAAGGATAATCCACAGCATATCATAATTCCAGTGGTTTCCGGCGGAGAATTGTAGGAGGGGCTGACAGCCTGGTGCAGAGTGGGAGCCGGGTGACCATTGAGAGTAAAATCTGTGATTATCCTGAGTACACTATCAGTTACCCATAGTGCATTGCAGTTTGCCTTACATATGCTCTCATATACACTCAAAAATAACAAGAGTAAGTTTGGATTATGGTGTCACCTTCTGTTCAGCCCGCCCCACTGCAGCAGGACAGTGTTTTGCTTTATTTTTATCTAAACAAAGTTACAAATATTTAATATGTCACATGTCCAAATTGCAGCGTTTCCCTAAAATATGCATTCACCAAGTGTGAACGAAGGAACTGTTTTCGAGATTGTACTTGTGTGTTCTCATTTATGACATTTCTTTGAGCACACAGTTTTTCAGTTTTTTTTAATTGTACTGTTAAGTGGCGGGGTCAAAATATGTCCACAGCCTATATGACTCCTATCGTAGGGAGAGTGCAAATTTACATTCAGTGATTGGATGCTTTCTTCACTTACAGACAAATATCTGGCGTATTGATCAGGGAGATTGGTAACAGAAAGTGGGAACAAAGAATGGAAGACCATGCCTCGAAAAGGCATGTATGCTGATACCCACAAGGAGTAGGTGGTGGAAATCACTGCCAACGGTATTCCAAAAAAATATTGACTTAGGGCTAGTACACCATATTAAAAGTATTTCTGTACTTTATTTTCAATAAGTAGAACAAACGATGTCATTTTTGGAGGAATTCAGGAAACTTAACTAAACATTTGGCAAGTTTACAGGTCATTATAAAAGTGATAAAGGATATAAAAAGTGACATACGAACAGTTTTTTCTCCGTTGAAAAAGATTATACAATTCATAAATCTATATCGATTTTCATCCCGGCTTAGTTAAAACTGGAACAGACATGTGAACGCCATTGTTATCCTCTACGTATGCATTTGTATAGACATGGAATTTGTAATGGTTTCCCCTAAATGCTGCCAAAGTAGTTCCTATTATCCCATGAATTAATGCAACGATAAATCTCTAGCCCTCTCTCTCAATCCCTTAGTTGAGATGTCAGTGCTGTCTCCAAAGTGACGGAGGAGAAGCAGTATTTGGTGTGACAGCCAGCCTGGGTCTTAGCCCCCCATTTCAGCAAATGGGCATGACTTATTTGCAGGTTTGGGGGCTGTGGAGCGTGGGGCCAGGGCGATATTGACAGGATCATTTGCATGTCTGCCAAGTCGCAGGCAGGAGTGTGGCTGAAGGGAATAGATGGGATGTGATGGCTTCTATATTCCCCCCCGGCCCCATCGGTCGGAGGTGCTGTGTGAAATGATCGTCCGCTGGCTTTGGCCGAACTCCGATGTGATGTCTCTGTCAGCCGGGGCGTAACTACTTTTTCTGCCCGTGTCAACTCATTAACAGTTTATCCGGGGAATTGGCTAGCTTCATCAGTACAGCATTTCTGTGTTTATTTCAGCTTTTGTTACCACAGACTCAGTGTTTAACGATTAATCCAATGTCGTCTGCATGTAGCATACATCATTTGTTTTTATTTGGAACAGAGAATGTGAGAGCTAAAAAAAAATCCAGACAAGAAAATCTTTTGTTTCTTATGCGTTTCATACAAATGCAATACTGCAATTTGGTTTAAACACATGTATATGACTTTGTTTCCCCTTGGTTGCTACTTGGTCATTCCTGTAACACTGTAATAGCAGTTATATTATTTCTATGTTAATTTTGTATTCTACTGCACAGGAATGTCTGTGTTAACTTTATCTAAATATATTTTCATACTTATGTTGTAAATCAATTACATTAGTAAATGTAAAACCTTAAAACTGTAATAGTGATTTGCTTTGGTTCTCTTAACTCCTAGTAACATTTTACTTCCTTAACTTGTGTTCAATGTTTATATACATATAATATACTGTAGATGTACAGGTAAAGGTTTATACTAAATACCAAAAAGATGGACAGAAGTACTAGATGTAATAACTATCCCAAACAACCTCAAAATGGCTCCAACGGCTCTGCAGATACTGTTGACCACACTAGTGGAAACATTTTTTAAAGTATATGTTTATAATAGTTGGATGGTTATTTTACATAGGCTATTTCATTTGTACCCATATAAAGTGAAAGAAAGCTTGTGCCTTATGTGGGTGATGTAAAGGCCAACTATGATTTTATTTATACATACATAGTTAAGAAAGCAGTTTTGTTGGCTACGATCCCAGAGTGTTTTCATGGTGTAGACTTAGCATTGGACAGGTCAATAAAACCCACATTACTGCATTTTTAAGATTGGTTAATTTAAATAAAAGGCATTTCAGGTTGTAGCAAGAGGCGGATAACTTTTTCTTCTGGGTTTTAGGTAATTTAAGCAACACTAAAAGTGATTGATAAGTCATTTATCACTCACTTGAAAAGAGAGGAAAAGGGTATTCATTTAATTCCATGTTCCTTTCTTGTAGCTTTGGTTGGCTCATAAGTATATGAACTGGATTTAATAGGTGGACTTTTTGTCTTAAAAAACTCACTATTGGTCTTAATTGTTGACCCAACAAATCCTTGTAGCTACTGTGAGACAAGATATCAGCAAGCTGGTCAGTAAATTGCAGTTGCCTTACCCAACCCTTAGCCCTAACTGTGAACTGCCATTAAATAAAGCCAAAAAGATATTGATACTAAGACCGGTAATATTATTCAGAGTACTCACTATATAGGGTACAGGATTGCTTTAGTGATGAATTCTGAAAGAATATAGGGATCCATCTGTATTTTAACTCCCCTAAACATTGATTTAGAAGTGACACTTAGGTAGAGGTAAGTATGTTATTTAATCTGTGATTTTTGCTGCATTGTCACATGGGACTACAGGCATTGAGTCTTGATTAAAATAGCTGGTGTATATACTGAAAACACTCTGAGTACTTCCCCAGGAAGCAGAAGACGCTCCTCGAGAGCTCCTCCAGGACATGAAGAGCTAAACCCTGTCCAGATGAAAGGTCAAGCTCCAAAGCGGATGCAGGGCGGAAGCGGCTTTCACCATTGACACCTCTGTGTGTGTTCTGCGTCTTTACACTCTACAGGACACACAGCCAAAGGCCAGCCTTTTAATGCTTAATCAATAGAGGCAAGAGTCCCTGGACTATGTGTCTCGATATTTGGGGGCTGAACCAAAATAATAAGCCAGCATCTATCTGCAGAGGCTGACAAGGAAAAGTCGATACTTTTGTACTTCGGATCCAGATTGATGGCGGCTAACCAGCAGTGAGGTGGTGGGCTTTTTGGGATCAACAGAAAGTGGCAGAAGGGAAAGAAAAGGACATAAATGCCAGGGCAGAGAGAGATGATAAGATGATTAGCCTGCCTCATGAAAGATCCCAACATCTGGAGCATGATATGTGGGAGATAGATAACAGTCAACCCTTTACAATCCCTCCTTTAGCTCTGGTTCTTGCTTCCTCTGCTGTATTTGTCCTATAATACTGCAGGTTTATCCTTTTTATCGCTCACCGTTCTATATTCACCTGTATAGGGCTTCAGATCCTCTAATGGAGGTCACCTGCTTATCCACAGTGGAGCAACTTGTAAAGAGAAAGTTGCCGTTTGCAATGTATTGTTGCTTATAGGTTTAAAAATACCATCATACTTTTTTGTGTTCAGTCATTGAAGCTACTGTATAATGGTAATCAGTGCTTGAATTGGAATAAAATAGGTGCCAGTACTCTAAATCAGCAACTGTTTCAAGTCAATTTATTTATACAGCCCAAAAAAAGAATTTGGCTCAAAGTCATAGTATATCCTATAATGCTGGTGGGTTTGTCTCTTTACTGTATATTTTAGAAAGGCTCACTTTACTTAAACAAAATGACTCAGGGTGCATCTGAGATTAGAGGAGGTGCAGGGGTAAAGTGCTATTTTTACAAGTGCGGAGTGGACCTAACACAAGATTTTTTTTGTAAATATTGAAGTTAAATGCATCAATCTGGTGCACTTTGAGAGCAACATGAAGAGATCTATGGATACATCTCTCAACACCCATATGAAACAGAACTGTAAACAAATTTTCTATTTCTTTATGGATATTTTACAAATCACTCCCCTTTCAAACTGTATTCTTGTTTTATTGTCATATAGTATTTCATTTTTAGTGAGTTACTCAGATGAGTACCAGGAGACAGCGTTTGGCACTCTGGTACAATTGTGGTGAAGGCATCTGAGTTAGATGTATTTGAACCGAAATGTCTACATGCATAGCAGAAAATGGCATATTTTTTACAGGAAATTCCAGCCAGTCTCTGTTTTTAAACCATGAGCTGCAAAATGAGCGCCTTACCCCACTGTACAGGCGAGTTGGGAACTTGTTTAAATGTACCTGGGCAGGCTCTGTTTTGCCGAGGTCCTCTGGCACTTGCGGGCCGCCGAGGGGTGGCGGTGTTTGGGGCGAAGAAGACTGCTGCTCCCCCGGGGCAAGGCGGGCAAGGCGGGCAAAGCGGCGGCGGCACCTCATGACGCATCTGAGTAGCCTACCGCCGTACCGGCACCGTGCCGGTACTCAGTAAGAAGTAACGGTACCAGATGGGTACATATCAGAAGTCCCGGTACTGCGTACCGGTGAGTACCGGCCCAATTCAAGCACTGATGGTAATACAGATAATGTGCACATTTTAAAACAGTGATACATCAAACTATCTTCGATGTGTTTGAATAAACAGAGTCTAAGGTCCAGGTCTCTGAGTGGGTGTTTCCCATGGCAGAGGTTAGCTGACATAAAGAGATAGCATTACTTGCAGACCCCTGCTAACTTCCTTGGTATGCTACTGATTGGAGCATGTCATAACCTTGCATAGCACACACATACACACAAGAGGATTACAACAAAAGCCAGCATCGCAAAGTATATGTATAGTTCACAGTACATCAAATCCGTAGAGACTTATTAGAGTAAATAAATGTATGAAATATTCCCCCAGAGTCTAGACACTAGATGTTGTGGTGGGGAGAGTTGGCTTGAGATCTAAATTATGGGATTTAGAATGATGGAATTTAAAGCAAGACTTTTAAAAAGGTCTGTGGATGGAACACTGGGCACTGTATGTGACGACAACTTCAGAGGATTGGTTGGACGGAGGCTTGCATTCGTACCAAGGGGCAACCTTTAGTGAAGCCAATGTGAAAGTCCCATAAACTGTAGCATCAGATCTTTGTACTGGATGTTACTCCATGATTTAAATCCCAACAGATTCATGGAGTCACAATGAAATGTAGGGAGTCCTAACAACGGCTAACGATGTTAGCCCTCCAGCTGGTAAACAGTCTATCTGGCTGGAGGGATTAAAGTGATACTACTGTTTACAGGGCCACCCACTCAACATTTGCACGAATCAAATTGCCAGTACCACAAACATTCACAGTATGAACGCTAATCACGAGACAGAAAAATGGGCATTTGGTGTTGTTCACAGTCACAATTTTGACCAATTCAATCAACAAGTCAAAACAAACGCCAAGGATACATGTGCTTTCTTTGTTCCCTATCAATAGGCAGAGTGGGTTTGCTTGTCGCTTATGATTTCCCATCCCTATTTGCTGAGGTAAATGCACTACAGTTTCTGACACAGTTTGTTGTATATCAGTCATTATCAACAATAAAATACAGGCCAAATTCACGGTAGAAAACACACCTCGTTGCTTGGACCTTTGTTCTAAAGTAGGCAAACGCTAGGCTTAATTGTGAGTGGCAGATAGTGTACGGATCCTGTTTCGACAGGCTATCGTTTAGCTGCTGGCTCTTCCAGACTCTTATTTGATCTGTCCCAAGAGTGCCTTATCTCCCTGGTTTGATGTACATCCCTACACTTGCATTCCCGTTCTATATCAGTGTCATTCAGCAGCAGCAATATGGATCACATGCTCTCAGTGGAGAGCCGCGGAATACATGTTCAAAGGCCAGGATTGTCGTTAAGAGGACTAAATAATGCACTCATTTGACTAAAGGCTTTTAATGCCCATTTATCCTCATAAAATGAGAAATAGGCTGAGGATTAGACTGCGACTTAAATAATTGCATGTTGGGGCTTTCTTATTAATATGCCATCCTCTTTCTTTCTTTTGTGTCTTCTTTTTACAGCCGTATGAGGGTTTCAAGGGATTTGAGGCATGTTGTCCTCATTTCCAACAAACCATGCAGCTGCATGAACAAAGGATGAGGCTAAAATTATCAATGCAAAGTAACACGAGACAATGGTACTTGTGTATCACTCAAAAGACAATTGAAGCACATGGGCACCCACAAATAGGCTAAATACTATGTCCGTGCCTGTGCATGCACACGCAGGCACTCAATGAGATCCACACTCTTCCAGTCGACACACACACACTTACAAAAGCCATTGTTTCTCATTCAGCCTAACTTGTCCAATCAATAAGACCACGCACAACTCTTTGCAGCACATTATTAGGATTGAAAGAGGCTACTTTCAGCTTTTGTATGCTTTCAACTGATACCTCTTTTCCCTTCAAACTCCTAGAGAAAAGAGTCTTAAAAGTGTCCAGGAGCCTGTCTCTTCCTTTTAGAGCGAAACAAACCAAGGCGGTACACTGCCATCTGGTGAGGGAAAGGAAGGCTGAGCAGTAACAGGGAAATAATAAAAGACAGGCCTGCCTATTGATCAATGCATATAGCTGGTTGTTAGCATGTTTGCCTTTTAGTCTTTAAGCATTGTCTCTGCTACGGCTAAGTAGCTCAAATGTAGCCTCATTGATTAGCACTGTAAGAATCTGATATTAAAGGTGGGGTATGTAATTTATTTCAGAAACACTTGTTATATTCCATGGAATGCTCTTAACATCCCGATAGCAATGCATACATTAAATACTTTGACAATAAATACATAAAAAAATGTCATCTGTGGAAGCCGTAGTACTGTAAAAAGCAAGACCAATCATCTGAGCCGGCCCGGCTAAAATAACTGGATGGCCTGCCTGTCAGCCTTCCATCTGTGCACAAACTTATCTCGTGCCCTCATTGGTCATGTGCGCGTTCGTGTGTTGGAGGAGGGGCTCTGTAAGGAAGTCTGAAGGAAGAGGCAGATTTATTTCGGTTGCGTACTTTCAAATTCTAGCGCACTCGAGCTGGTTTCTCCATTCTTACCTACCCCACCTTTAACATGCGCTGAAAATATGCACACTTGCAAAGATCTATACACTTGTGCTCACAGGTGAGTAAGACATGTATTATCTCTGCGTTTTTCAGCAGAATAAAGGGCTTAAGCCTGGATGAAAGGACCACTCTGAACTCTTTTGATGTGCATTAGCATGCTAATAGCTCGCTCCCTTTGTTACCCATATCATCTGCGAGAATGTCAAGGCTAATCTGTGTGATTCCTAATGACGGCAATGGGGTGATAAACACTGCGCGCCGTGTTCTCCCTTAAGTCTGCCGCGATGGCAGTGGAAGGCGGGAGTGCTTTGGAGGATATGTGCTTATCAGATTTCCGAATGGCCTAGACACTAAAAAGAGAGAGGAGCATTTTTCACCAAGCCCTTTTGTGGATTCATTTTTTTTCTCCCTCTGTTTGTCTTATATTCTGATTTATTTTTCTCTGTACTGTCCACGCTCCATGGCTCTCCGGTGTTTATGCCATCTGCTTTATCATTCTCACTATGTCCTCCCCAAGATTCACATCTCTTTCCCCATCTTTGTCTCATTTGACTTCTTTGTCTTTTGGCTCTTTTCCTTCTCTGTTGTCTTTTTTCGGTTTGGAAGATAGTGCCAATTCATCCCTGCAGGTTGCAATTATCTTAAAGTCCTGAAATGACCCTGAGAAATTTGATTTGATCTGGTTACACATGCAGAAGATAAAACACCAGAAATAATGCAAACTCACTGAATTAATGAACACGTCTCTTTATTTTTTTCTAACTTTCTTTTTCAAGATGTGTGGCACCAACGTGATACATACAAGGGGTAAATAGGGGGGAAAGGGATAAAATATTGGGATAAAAGGACACTCATGAACATAAATGAATAAAAAATAAAGGTAATGGTAAATTCTGTCTGAAAATAACCAATACTGAAGCATAATGACTAAAAAAATACAATATAGACTACATCAACAGTAATCCAATAACTTTTTCCTTCCATCCTCTTTCTAGTGTAAACAAGGTAGATCGAGCATTACAGAAAAAATAATGACATACTGCAAGCCAGTTTAAATACCCATGGGCTGTATATATAATTAGAATAGAATAATAATTCCAGCCTAATATATCAATCCCAGGTAAATCTCCACATAAACACAACAGATCTCGCACACTGTAACCAGTCTGTTTTTGTTTATTAACATAGTTTAGATGTATTACTAAATAAAACGTTTAAAGAAGCTGACTTTAGTTTAGTTTCTTGAGTTAGTCAATTAAACTTCCATAAAGGAAATGGTAGAAGCAGGAACACATTTTATTAAATACGGTCTCTGTATGTTTGGGGTGTTTGTGCCTCACTTTGCATTACCTCAGAGCTTTGGCTGGAACATACAGGTCTTCCTCAATGGAGCAATATAATGAAGTAAAATTACTCAAATGCTGTACTTTTTCCATTTGATGCTACCTTATTTTTCTATTCACTGCATTTTGGAAGACTACAATTATGTTTATTCTACTACATGTATCTGACAGCTTTAGCTACTTTACAGATTCAGATTATTAGGTACAAAATATAAATTAATACAAATTGACATAATTATAGGTTACGATATCCAGCAGCAGTATAGATATAGTTGGTCTACAGTTTAGACTGAAGACAACTTTCTGCTCTCTAGTCACTCATTTTAGATATCAAAATGGCCGATCACCCAATAAATATGTGTGGGAATACCATGAGGCGACTGAGCCTCAAAATTCTGGAAAACTGAGACAAGATCTGGGGAAATAACTTTTAATGCAAGATACTAGTAGCAATACAGGTTTTTTCATGCACTGGTCTATTTTTTTTGTTCGGGATATTTTGCTTCAATATTATGTCTTACTTGGAGGAGTGTGAAAAAATGCACATTTAGGTATTAATTTTGCCATCTTTGTCTACTGCCATCTAAGTTAGCAATAAAGATTGCTTCATTTACATATTCAAACACAACATTAAAACAAAATGTATGTTAGTCATCCAAGGGAAAAGCCTATTACCTGTAATGTCTTGCAAAATGTATGATATTTTCAAACAAAATGTTCTCATACTCTGAGCCATCTCCACTTCTGTTGCACTTAAAGCCAATGATCTGAAGGTTTTAAAAGGGGGTTTGTTAATTTATCATACATAGTGTTATATCATATGTTATTCCTAAAAGCATTGTGAACTGATTTTCAAAATATGAACCTGAAAAAGAGCATAAGATGTCCTCTTTAAAATAATTGTAATAATGTAAAGCACCCTATTGAAAAGCAATTCAAGATACACATGTGATTCAGATTGTATCCCTCCAGATTGTGTATTCATGTTTTATTATGAGAAGATAACTGTCATCATAAACCTTGGAGACTTCATAAATGAAAACAGAAATTAGTTTATTTCTCATTTTCAGTTTCCTGAACAAACCAAATAATTTACTTTTTAATAACGAAATAGCAATTCTTTATCACCCAACAGTATTAAAGGTCCCATGTCATGCTTTTCTGGTTATTACCCGTCCCCTTCTGTGTTATGAAGGTTTTTATGCATGTAAACGGTCAGCATAGTCACAAACCCTCAAAGTACACCCTGTAGCGAGTAAAACTCTAACACAGAAAATACCTCCCCAAAACGCCTCGTTGGAGATACGTCATTGTCCATTTGATTCTTCCGGGTACGCATGATGTCAACCGTACCCGGAACGAAATGGACCAATCCGTGGAGCCGTTACGTTACGTCCGCGGAGCCGTTACGTTAAGCCCCCGCTGATTGGTCCAAATTGACCAATCCACGGACTTCCTCACACACACACTCAGTGCAAGCAGCTCTGCTGATCTCTCCTCCCTGGCTGCAGGCTGATAACAGACAGTTGGGATCGCGGCAAAATTCTCTCTACAGACCCATTCTCACAGCGTTTATCAATCTTTTTCTTACTCAATATCAAGCCACACTTATTGTTTTTACTTCGGCTGTGACTTTGTGTGTGCTCAGGATGAGTTTGGCTGTGTTTCGCTGTGTATCGCTAAACAAGGAAACAACACCTCCACGGAGCTTAGCGCGATTCACAACGTACCGACCAATCAGAGCACACTGTGCTCACAGGGAGGGTGGGGACTGGAGCTACTGGAGCTACAACGAGCCGTTAAAGGCAGAGAGTGAAATTCCGTGAATACACGTAGTTTACAGAGATGCTGTATGAGAAACCAATGTGAGTTTGGAAAATTGCACAATATAAATATATTCTAGTAGACCTCAACAATGGAATTATGATCAGTGGAAATGGCCATGACATGTGACCTTTAAGTGCTTAAATTGGTGTCCAATAATCCACCCTAAAGTCTTTGCCAAGTTATGGCGTTAACTTTCTTTTTGTGAGCGAATGTCAGATGTACTTCTCTGCTTTGTGCTCTACTTTTCTTTTAACTGGAGCCAACAAACAATGTCATTTTGATTTAGCATGCATGTCAGTTTTAATCACACCTTACAGAACATAGCCCGACCTGACAGAGGCTCCTTTAAAAATCCGATCCAGATCTGCAAGTAAATCAATTCAACGCGTTCATCTGGTGATTGATATGTGAATTGACGGGTTACTCCTGTCTGCTGTCTGTCTGACTCTCCCTGAGCCTATACCCTTGTCTGTTGGTATATCGGGCTGCAGAAGCCATCAAGTTAATGCCCTCTATCAACACCTTATTATCTGACGCCGCCATGCTCCCTGCAGCAGATGAGAACCATTTCAGTTGTGCCTAATGCCTGTGAGTGGAGGCTATCTGCATGGCCAGACAGGCTTAACAGGGACAGGTAGCATTTAACACCCAGTCCACACAAACACTACATCCCTGCTCTTTATGGCTACAATATGCTGCCACGTTACGAGCCAAAGAGCGGCGATTGGATCGGAAATTAAAACCCTTTCAACCCCAGCAGATGGAGCTGGGGAAAAAATGAGAGATGGCTGGGAAAGCATTACCATGGTGTGTGTGTGTGAATGGGTGAAGAGGGGGGTGTTCCCAATACTGCCCTCCCGCCGCCACCTTGATTTCAATGCCAATAAAGGCATGGCGGGCTTGGGCACACACAAAGCCAAGGTTAACACAAAGATGGAGGGGGCCGATACGGTCACTCACGCTCGGATGAAAGGGAACCCTGATGACTTTTCATTTCCAATGTTCATCTTGTTATCTGTAATTGTTAAAAGGAATGAGGGTCTTTATAGTCTGAGTGTTAACCGCCACGCAAAAATTGATGCTCGAGGTTGGAAGTGGAAAGGGACGACGGACGTGTGGGTGGGAGGTAGGGGAGGAATTTTTCACACCCTGAAGTGTGTCGTAGGGTGATGGGGGTGCGACATGATTTGGAAAATGGCCCTTACGTCATGCCCTTTTTTTTCCAGCATGATGAATATATGTGCTGCTGATGAGACACAGGGATGGAAATGAAGATAACGTCGAGACAGGGTTCTTTCCAGATTCATGTGTTTACACTCGCATGTAGATGGGGACGCATGGGTTTGAACACGAGATAGGTAATGAACAGAATATTGATTTAAGAATTTGCTCTCGCATCTCCCAGCCTAGCCATTAATATAATTATTGCAGATGAGCCGCAAAGCCAAATGCTGTTAACATTCATCTCTGGGGATTTTCCCTGCAATCATTATGCATTATTAACAGGTTGGGTTGAGTCAGTGCAAGTGAGCAATATCACAGAAAATTGCTTTGTTCAGCACTGATTGGAATTCAGCTTTTACTCTTATTCAGCAGTAGGGGTGCAACAACTAATCGACTTAATCGATTAAAATCGATTACCAAATTAGTTGGCAACTAATTCAGTCGTCGATTCGTTGGTGACGTCATCACATGTGTTCTACACCCTGTTAAACTCCAAAGTTATCGCTCTTTTTTATGGGTACAGGAGACATTTAAAACATATGTCATATGTATTATTGCTACATAAACATTATATCGCAGTCTTAGTGTCGCCAACTCCGTTTCTAATATGCAATATGACTACAAAATGCGTCTATAATGTATTTTCGATCTTCCCAATTCAGACGAGAGATCTCTCCCCCGCCTGCTTGCGAGGGGGCGGGGCAGTTTACACACACACGCAGGAGATGGCGGAGAGAACGCGCTCCGAGGTGTGGTTAAACTTTAGCCGTCTCGATGTGGACAATGCTCGTTACCAAAAGTGCAATAACAGTTTATCATATAAGGGCGGTAACACGAGCAATTTGTCTAAACATTTAGCAAAAGTGCACCACATTCAGACGGAGGAATGCACCAGGTTCGACTGTCTTTCTAGCAGCTCGGTAACCCCGTCCACGAGTAACGTTTCCACGTCA
>NW_011337267.1:0-2745 GCF_000735185.1 Notothenia coriiceps
GAGGCCCCACGTTTATATGATCATTATAGTTATAAAAAAATAAGAGAATAAATTAAAAACAGGTATGAAATACTATATGACATTAAAAAAAGAATAACGTTAAAAAGGGAGTGATTTGTAAAATATCCATAAAGAAAAAGTAAATCTGTTTACAGTTCTGTTTCAAATGGGTGTTGAGAGATGTATCCATAGATCTCTTCATGTTGCTCTCAAAGTGCACCAGATTGATGCTTTTAACTTCAATATTTAAAAATCTTCCCAGGGGAGCTTGCCCCCTGACCTCCCTATGTGAGGTCCACACACCACCTATAAAAATAACACTTTACCCCTGCTTACACCTATATGCCGTGAGCTGATTATCGAGCCTTCATTGTAACAGTCGCGGGTACACTGTGTGTGTGTGTGTGGGGATTGTTACAGTAGAACATTCCACTGTAGCGACCAGTACATTAATGGGAAACCCTAAATGTTTGAGCACCCTCTATGAAACGTCAAGCTACCCCACAGCACCCCCAAAATAGAATCTCTGGCGCCGCCACTGAGCCTGACTATTTGTGTTGGGGGGGCCCGACTTTTTTTTTTCTCCAAAGGGGGGGCCTGACAGAAAAAGTTTGAGAACCACTGCTATATGGGATGAATAAAATATCTATCTAGCTGTCTTATATTCGTTAAGTGGCTTCACGGATTAGCTTGAAGCTCATAATCCATTGTTGTGTTGTTTTGCCACAGAGTAAGATATAACTCACTGTGCCCTTTTACCCTTTAAACCAAGCATTTAATACATAGTTGTATCTCTGTGGTTAATGCAAGGGAACACATTTCAGTGGCTTTCAATGATGCCTAGAACAATGGTAGGCACAACAACACATGATTGATAGTGTTATTGATACTAAACAGTGGCTTGTCTCAGTTTATTATACTTTGACTGACAGCCTGTTGTATGTTTTACAGCCTCATAATGCTTCATGCTTCTTTTTCAAAATGCTGTAATGTATATTATGACACAGTTTAGACTGTTGGTCTACAGTTTGATGAAACTGATAAAGATTCCTTATCGTCTATTACTTGTAGTACAGAAGCATGCTCATAGTGACATGGATAGAGTTATTAATTTGTCTTTTTATTTACACTTTCGGCGTTGTCTGTTTTTCTCTCTCCGCAGCCACATTACCCGGCAGTGTGCCAGGTACACTGAGGCACGATGAGTACAAACAAAGTTGTGCTTATCTAGAAACATGGAGGCTTTGCTGTGATCTGCATGGCTGCCCCATTCCCCTCCAGTAGCAGAATGGATGCGTGGTCACAGAGACGTGGCCTGCAGAATGTGAGTATATATCAAGTGTTGTATTCCGAAAAGAGCTAGTATTATTTAAAATAATAACAACAATAACAACAGCTTGAAATCTGACATATTGAAAAGAAATAAAGCATGCTGCTGCAGTTGTAATCGGAATACATTGAAATTTTTTGGGAATATACTTATTTAAAAATGTAATAACTTAATGAAAGATGTTATGATCTTTAAATATTCGGCTACAATCCAGACACCAGTTAAAGAAAATTACACAAGTGTCATGAGGTTAAACCACAATCTATCACTGAGCTCATGTGAATCCATGCTGTGAATGGATCTGGCCCTTCCTACATCCAGGACATGGTTAAACCGTACACCCCAGCACGTGCACTCCGCTCTGCGAGGGGGACCCAATTTCCCATCAGCAAAAACTCGTGGGTTTGCTATCCTGGCTCCAAAATGGTGGAATGAGCTCCCCATTGAAATCAGGACAGCAGAAAGCTTACACATCTTCCGGCGCAGACTGAAAACTCATCTCTTTCGACTCCACTTCAAGCGATAGAACTATTAACAAAGCACTTATATACTAATAAAGGGCTGGCTTATCTAAAGCCAGTTGAGTAGCACTTGAAATGTTTGGCTCTATGAAACCTGATGTACTTATATGATTCTGTTTTCTTCAAGTTTGTATCTTCCTGGTCGAATGTACTTATTGTAAGTCGCTTTGGATAAAAGCGTCAGCTAAATGCAATGTAATGTAATTATTGTGTAACACAATGTTTTCTTTATCTTTTTGATTGTGTCTCAGATGAACCTGCGCTCAGTTTTTACGAATGAGCAGCAGAGGATCCTGGAACGTTACTATGATAACGGGATGACAAATCAGAGCAAGGCTTGCTTCCAGCTAATACTGCAGTGTGCTCAGGAGTCCAAACTGGACTTCAGCGTGGTCCGGGTAGGCCAATACAAAATATGCTTAAGTGTTTGTGAATGAGCATAAGGGGAGTAGAACACTTTGCTATCATTTTTAAGTAATTGAGACAGCGAGTCTGTTCTCTGTGAGTTCCTCTGCCAAGGCACACAGGGGATAGGACATACACCCACATCACCCCCGTCTTCCACACTTGCGCCCAACCGACCAATACGTTCGCGGCGTCGGTCAAGTCGGTCCTTCGTCGCGGGTCGGTCGGGTCCGGGCACTAACCTGTCATTTGGAGGTCGATCTACTCCACACTAACCTTCATTAGGGCCGTCACCTCAGGCACCGAGCCTCTTGCCTTACTCTGTACGGAGGTAAAACAAGGTGGCAACCTACCCCCACCGGGTCAATGCAGAAAACAACGGTTGGGTACAGACGCCCGCTCTCTGTCTTCGTTTAGTCGAGTCATCGTAGTTAAATTTTTGTAAGACGGTTATGTGATTTCCCTTGATTAGTCGTTTCCTACTATTAT
>NW_011337267.1:2790-17398 GCF_000735185.1 Notothenia coriiceps
AAGTACGGTTGCACGATGTGTTTCAGAGGTGTATGTGACCACCTGTTGTGCGGAGGTTCCGTGCAGTCGTCTTGTTAGGTGAGGAGATTCTTGATCTAGACGGTCTACAGAAGAGGATTGGTTTGTACAGGTGTTGGGTGGATCTCGTCTGGTAGTTATGGAAATAAAATGAGCTCCATGTGACGGGAGAAGAGGCTGAGGTCAGTCAGACCGCCCTTTGGGTCAGTTTTGGTGAAGTGGGTGAAGATGGTGGTTTTTGGCCCCGGTTAGGTTTGTGGAATGGATACAGGGGGGGGGGGGTGACCATGAGCCAGAGTGTGCAGCGTGAGGGAGCCATGCTGGAGCTGCTTAGTCCGTCTTCCGGGGGTGTGAGGGCTAAATCGAGGTGTTTTCGGTCTATTTGATGGAAGACTGACATGAGCCAGAGTGTGCATGCTTTGGAAACTAATCACACGCCTTAGCCCATGCCTATTTTAGGGTATAAATCCGTACCTTGTCACTTGGACGGCGACACAAACTTCATGTCTACTCGGCGGCTCTCCTCACACACAACACTGAACTTTTAACACTGTGAGCAGGGTTTAATCCCGAGCATCTTTTCAGGACCACCCTTTTGTACCACCATCACTCCCGTCGCACCAGCACAACGCTCAAGTTAAACACTCTGCTCACACACTTCAAACAGAGCGCATCGCGCATCTTCAAACCACACTCCTACATGTGTTCGACTGAGAGAGAGACTTCAACGGCAATCTTAGGCCCTACCCCTACCTCTCTGACCTCCCCTGTGTGTGGTGTCATGTGAGCTTCCGCTTGCACCTATTAAATCATTGCGCTCCCGCAACGCCCTCTCGGATTCTCTCTGTCTCGCGAGCTTCATCTTCCTTACAACAACCTACTCAAATCTAAGACTCAAGACATCTCTGTTGGCCAACCACGCATGCGCGATCAGATTGCAGCCCACCTCCCGCCTCTGGACTCCCTCCCCCCCCCCAATCTGTCCGCACCTCACACACTGTCACCTTCAAAACCCAGCTGAAAACATACCTCTCTCCCAGCCCTACCTTCAACTTACTACCCCACACACACACATGACTTCACTCACACCCCAACGCTGTATCTCTTATTCGACCCCACGCTGCATCTCTTTATTCATACATTATCAACCTTTTCTTTCCTCTTTCCATTATGTTTGTCTTTTCGCCTCGTTGTCGCGTTAGTGCATTGCTCCCACGCCAGAACCTTGTGGCACGTCCAACAACAGTATGCACTGTAATTTGTGTGCTATTGTCTATATTAAATGACCAATTAAATGTTATCTTATCTTTGCCTTGTTTTTCCGACACTTTCCATATCTGTAACAAATCAATTGTTTTTTCTTGTCTTTCAGAGGACAAACTTATGGTTATTTGCATAATAGCCTCATACATTTAATAACCTGTTATGGAGGGGCTGCAGGAACACTTTCAACCGCCTTGCAAACCCATTATTCCTGGGTAAAATAATCAATTGTTCGCCTGCTTTACCGTCAGCACAAAAGTCTACTTATTACTCCATTTTACTTTTGAAAAGCTTTGTGCGTATTTTTGTTCCAACGCTCCACTACTAACTTACCATGTTATATTTTGTGTCCATTTCCATCGGCCCAGCACATGGATCAGTAAACACGGAGGAAGCGTACCCGTCTGATGGGATAGAGATCCCCTCCACCTAACAAGGGGACCTGCTGTATGCTCCACCCGCGAACCGATCTCCCGTGAGCCCCGACGAGGTGGGCCTCAGACACTCCGAATCGCGAGATCGACCTCCTTGAATACGAGGGATCAGTGTGCTGTCTGAAAGGTCAGTGCTGCGGCTGCTGAGTTGGACAGACCAGTGTTCCCGGTCCACAGAGTCGACATCACCACACACACACAACACCACACCCCGCTCTCAGAGACCTTATTTCTGGGTAAAAAAAGCCATGTGCTGCCTGGATCCTCTGCATGTGTGTGGTGGCTTGTGAGTCTCCTGGCTAATGTCACACATGCCCGCTTATGAGGCACTATTTTCGGATACATTTTCTCATTTCACCACTTTCATGTTACTATTACATTATCAGTATATTGTTATATTATTATTATATTGTAATATATCACACGATAATACTTGTATAATGTTTTGTAAAAATCACTGTGCACTATATAAATAAATACACAACACACACATACAACACATCAACACACACAACATAACCTTGAAGGTTCAGGGGCAAATACAATGTGCCAGCGACTATCTACAGCACATCACACACACACAACTATTCAAAAAATGTTTACCCAGGATTCAGACCACCTTCCTGGCTTGGTAAAATGCCGGTGCAACCCTGGAGGTATCAGAGTATTTTATAACACTTTTCCTGCCTTCAAACCACGTATCTGGGTGGGTTTTTAGCTGTCATTTTGCAGGACATCATTTAACATGGAATCTCTCCTGGAAATTGCATATTCTGTGCATTCCAGGAGATGATCAAGTGTAAATGATATCGTTGCAAAAATGACAGGCTACCAACTCTCTTTCCAGATCGTTTAAAAACACTTTTCCGACTATTTTAAAACAACAGTTTTTTTTTCCGTTCCAAACACTTGTTCCTGGGTTATAGCTGTCATTTTGCCACGATTCATTTAAATGGAATCTCTCTCCTGGATGTGGACATATTGCTGTGCATTCGGAGAGGGTCAATGTTAAATGATATCCTGCAAAATGACAGCTCAACTCTCGTTCCAGACGTTTAAAAACAGAAACTTTCCGACCATTTAAACATTATTGTCTGGCTTGTAAAGTGCGGTGATGAGCCGGTAAGTATCCCAACCAAACTATTTAAAAGGGTTACCAGGAGCCCATAGAATATCTCACAAAGAGGGTGGTGGTGCTACACACAAGCGAGCAACACAGGCGGAATATGGATGCACACAACACCGATGTGCGGAACGAAAACACACCACAAAAAAATACACACACACACACACACACCACACCTATACACACACTTTAGGGTTAACAGGGCGACATGAGGTTCTTTAGGCACACATGCCACCTGCCGTCTGTAAAGTTGCGATCATATACGGTGTGACTCATCAGTATTCATGTAATCTCCGGCTTCCTGATTGAACTCTATTATGCTGACCTCATCACAGAGAAGGAGATGATGCGTATTAGGGACGGTAGGTTGCGTGCCTGGTCTACTCCACTGTCGGCAAGGGCTAGAGGACGTATTATTTGTATTTGATGTTACAGTACACCTAGTAATAATATAACGTTTTTAGTTTAATGCAATAAAACTAACATTCAATCCTTGGCACCAACCACGGGTGCACTCACTTGAGTGTTCATGTAGTATATGGAAGCGTTGAGCCACCCCAACAGGCACTGCATCTGCAGGGACTAGACAAAACGAGAGCAGCAATTCCGCGAAAACAATAGTATATTGCGTCGGTGGCGTTTGTGTCTAGTTTCTGGTGTTCCTCTCAACATGAGGGAAGGTTGTATGTTACTTGAGGGATAAACAAATGGTCGCATAATCAGTTTATTACAGAAAAATACAATATGTCACGATTATTTGATTAATCTTTGTTGCTTTTCTACAGAAGATCGAGTATGGATGAAGACCGAATATGACGATGAAGATGGAGGTGATTAGTGGCTTCAGACCTGGAGCAAAATGCAGGGCCTGTTGGAATTCAAGGTGAAGAACACACTTTGCAGATTCAGGCGTCCACGACTTTTGGGCGGGAGCTCAAGTCGGAAGAGGAGGCAGCTCCGAGTATATTCATCCCTTCAAAAAATAGGTCTCGCTTTGCCATCCATTCTCGAGACGTGTTACTTAGAGCCAATAATATTTAAAACCTGACACCTCTCACGCATTGTTAATACTCAACAGAATTCTACAAATAATCAGCTGACACACCCCCGACAATGGTCATACATGTTAGGTAGTGAGTGCTAGCGGAGATGCACAACCAGAGAAGCGAAACTAGAGCGAATTAATAGTATTATACATTGAGCAGGGCGAAACATCAAAATATGAAGTTGACTACTAAGGACATTTCAGGCAAAATACGTTTTCTCAAATGTACTTGGTACATTTGTTATTTTGTGCTATTTGCGGCTTCCATGTCCTTTCCACTCTCAATGGAAAGAAAAGTTCCAAAAAACACATAAAATGGTTTTGCTTTACTACCATGTGTGGATTCATTCATACGCTCTATTTAAAGCTAATCTGCATTTAAAACACACATGTCCGAGGGTAAAAATCTGACTTGACGTAAGTAACTATCTGGGAAGTTGTGAGGTGAGTATGTTTTTGGTTTGGTTTTAGTTTTATCCTTTTCCCCTGCATGGCCTTGGGTAACTGCATGCAAATTAGCGCATTTTTAATAGATAAGATAAGAGATAAGATAGTAGACCACTTTAATTATAGTGACTAGTTAACACCTAATTTGCATACAAAGTGGCGATGGTGATGCGTTATTTAGGATACACATTTGGACTGTATCACCTGTAGTGCTCCCCTTAAGTACAAAGTAGGCTACATTAGTCTGATGCCATGATAAATTGCCTTAGGTAAAACCTTGGAGCTAGCTATCCATTTGCTAGTAGCTACCTTAGTTAACTATATGTTTTGTTTTTGGCTAATTAGTTGAAACTCGAGGCACGGCAGTTTATCATTTTTTCATCACGCACTCAGCCTTCAGACAAGCCAAGAAAGCCGGCAACATGGGTCAGTAAGTGGGAGTGCGCTACCTCCGTCTGAAGTGACAGCCTAGGAGGTGGATGTTGCTGCTGCCCTGTCCTGATGAGTGACTACGATGCCGTACCGCTGTGCCTGGGGAGACTGGAGAGGGAGGCGCGATAAGAGAGAGAGCATCGGAACTTCACTAGTCAAATCTCCTGACCTGATTAGGGGAGCATAACTCAATTAGAGTTTTGGGAAAGGGAAAGCGGCCAACAGCAGTAGCGCTAGATACCCATATCGTGATTGGAGATGAAAAAGATACGCCCATAAAAGGCACTTTCTCTGGAGGAATGAAAAAGGGCAGGGCTCAAGCCACTTTGCCCCGCCCCACCCGGGCGCCGGGACCGTATGAACCAAATAAAGGCTGCTATGTAGTATTTGGAAAAGAGACTGAGACATTGCGCGATATTTTCTTCCCCTGCGATACATATTGCGATATGAAAAATACAGGAATTGAAGAAAAGACAGTTTTTTGTCCGCAAACCATTCTTTCTTGAACTTTAATGCTATACAATTGGTATTTTTTTAACAATATTTAAGCGGGTGAAGGATTTTAGTCACGGACTTCTGGATCTTAAGTTATCAGAGCAACAAGCTGAGCTAGCTCGGTTATCCTGCTGTGATCTGATCAAGAATGGTTGTGATTGTAACATGACGTGTTTGAGTTCATTTGCCTATTTAAAGGTGGGGTATGTAATTTATTTCAGAAACACTTTTTGTTATATTCCATGGAATGCTCTTAACATCCCGATAGCAATGAATATATGAAATGCTTTGACAATAAATACATACAAAAATGTCATCTGTGGAAGCCGTAGCGGTGTAAAAAGCACGACCAATCGTTTGAGCCGGCCCGGCTAAAATAACTGGATGGCCTACCTGCCTGCCAGCCTTCCATCTGTGCACAAACTTATCTTGTGCCCTCATTGGTCATGTGCGCGTTCGTGTGTGTTGGAGGAGGGGCTCTGTAAGGAAGTCTGAAGGAAAAGGCAGATTTTTTCCGGTTGTGTACTTTCAAATTCTAGTGCACTCGAGCTGGTTTCTCCAAAATTAAATACCCCACCTTTAATATCGCACGTCCTAAAAAATAAAAAATAAAGTATTTATTTTTTTAATAATAATAATCGCACGCCCTGTGATGTCAATAACAATATGCATGCGCATAACGCGATTATCGTCACGACACGATATATCGTGCAGCCCTAGAACCAAACATAAACCAGTGGCTGCAAACCTTTCTTACACAGCATATTTCATTTGGATATTCAGCATTTTTGATTAAGTCATGTATGATCATTTTTGGGTTTAAGGAGTAATATTTTGGCATGTATACAGTGCATTCAGAATGTTTCCAAAAAAAGCCAGCTCTTTGCATTTTACCCCAACCAACTAACCAGTTTTGCAGGTGTTGGGTAGAGATGCATGCCAAAGAGAAAAGGCCACATCTCTTTGGAAGAGCAGCTCATTTTGAACACTAAAAAAGATTTGGATAACTACAAAACAACTATGTGGTGACGGCGTTTTTAACTTGAATCAGTGTTGGCACAGCCACAATAAATAAGGAATGTTAGTCTGATATTCATTTTTATGTGACAAGTAGAAATATTGTCATGTCCCAGATTAAGGGCAAAAAACTGAATTAACACTTCTTGCCTTTGCTTTGCTTCCCCTGTTTCAGCATGAGGAAGTGCAGTTCTTAGAGATTGAGCTAGAGAACCAAAAACAAAGATATGACGATCTTGCAAGCTTCACTAAGAGCCTACTCAGCGCTGTGAGGAACAATGACCTAGAGAGACAGCAGGTACGTTCACACAGACATTATTCATTTGAACTTGAAGTAAATCCCACCGTTTTTATACATGATTAATCTAAAGTCTGCTCTGGTTTGTTTGTTTAGGAACTCATGGCCAGTCTACCTCAGCCTTCAGAACAGGACTGGGACATGATGGTTGATAGAGGAGCGCAGCCTGCTGCTGAATCAGCGGACGCATCCTCAAACCACAACGGCTCCCCGATGACCGGCGCGGGCAGAGTGGAGCCTCCACCCGAGATAGCGAAAGAAGAAGTCCCATCGTTCACCATAAAAAAAGACTATACAACGACTAAAGTTACTGAGCCCTCTGCATCAGAGGAGCGACTGCCGGAGGCGGTCACATAACAAAATTGACTATGTCATGTACATCAGCTCACATAGACTCATTCAGATGTTTCCACACTCCATGTAGAAGCTGGTTTCAGACTTTATGGCCCACACGGTCTCACATCTACAAAAACACTCATGAATTCATGCTCCGCGCACAGTGCCTGTGGATCGACGCTTCACTACGACTGTTGGGCTAACAAATGCCTTTTTTAACGCATATCATTCGCCTTGCCCTGGGTCAGTCCAGGGAGAACAATAAAAAACCTCTAATTTACCTGTGTGTCTACGTGTTTCAGTGAGAGAAGTGTCACTTTAAATATGTTGTGATGTAGAAAAACACAAGAATAACTTTCGCAAACATTAGAGGCTGAATTATTTTGTTGATAAATGTTGCGGGAGGGAATTTTAAGTTAACTAAATATAGATATAGAATTAACTGTTCAAACAATGGAAATGCTCTCCAATTTTTCTGGATCCCAATCATAAAATTCAAACATGATTAAAGTTCAGTTTAATTATATGATTATGTCTTTGATTAACTGTCTATGCTATTTTAAAGGTCACCTATTATGCTAAATCAACTTTTTCCTGTCTTTTATACATATGCATGTGTCCCCTCTGTGTAAAGATATTATGACCGTTTCAGGAAAAAAAAGATTCGCTCACTTTTTGTCCTCATCCATTTATATAAAAACCTGTCTGAAAATGAGCTGATCAGATTTCGGCCAATTTATGATGTCATAACGATTTTTTGGCTTGTGTAACCATTAGCCAATAACCAACCAAGGTAACCCCCCCCCTCCTTATCACCTGAATCTCCTCATAAAGCACCATTGTGTTCTTGTTAACCAAATATCTCTCAGAGGGGTGTTAGGGGTGTTAGGAGTGGCTCCTTATTTTCATCTAAAGTACAAGACAGAGAATCAGCACTTTTGAAACAGGGCTCAAACAGAGGGGTTTATGGGATGCTGCAATGCATGAGCTGTTGGATATTTCAAGCCAAAAACTTCAGAGACATGTTTTGTATCTGAGATCTATTATATTGATGAAACACAGTATAATAGGGGACCTTTAAGCAATAGGTAGAAGTTGCCAATTGGGTTTTAAATTCTAAGTTGTGACTTTAGACTAATGTAGTCATGTGTTGTTTATTATGTTACCCCATCACACAAAGCCTTTGTGCCTGTGGGTGGGAGAGAGAAAGAAGGGAAAGTGGATGAGCTCTAAGCCTCTTATTTCCACTTGGACTAGGGATGGACAGGCTTATGAAACAGTGGCTTTAAAACATTCAATTTACACCCTTTAAGATCAGAGGCTTTCAGATGTATGTCTCTCCACAGGGTTTCTCTTTTGCTCCCTAATTTTACCCTGCGTCAACCCATACATTAAACTCCATACAATAGCAGAGATCCTTCAACCGGATGCATGTGTGTCACAGCATGTCATGCAGCGTCATGCAGCATCAAGTCGCCCCCCTCACGCCACCACCACCATCACGTCCTCTCTTCCTCCTGTCTATCTCGATATCCGCTGCTTTGGTTTGGACGGGGGGAAATCCTTAACTGAATTGCGTCATAAATACGTCAATAAACTCTCATTCACGGACGACCAGGTACCACGATAGCCGCCATATTCGCATCCATGGCAGGGTAGCGGTGCTGTCGGCGAGCGTATGGTCCAGTCATCAGCATCAACTATTCCCCGCACAGACCCCCCGATCCCATCCTGATCGTGGTCTGCAGACACACAGCTTTGGATCTGATCATCAAAGCAGAACAACCGGACATCCACAGAGGGGAAGACATGCAACGTGGAGCGGGGGTCTAGGTAGACTACGATGCCTTAGACTTAGAGAGGGATCCTGGCACAAGATGGACGAAAACAGCGTTTGTAGTGAGGTGAGTTGCAAAAAGATTGCTTTGCATACTGATTTGCCAAACATTGTTTTTGGTTTGTTCTGTCCGGTTATGTTAGCTTTTTGGGTAGAGCTTAAATTTGCGTCACGACCTGCAGCGCACCGTGATGCATGCTAACAAGCTAGCGCATGCTAACAGCTGGTTATGTGTTTATGTTTGTTGCACTGTACCGGGTTTATTTTTTTGAAAGCCACTCGTCCGGGCATTCGTAACCGCTAACTATCTGCACAAAGGACGGGATCTTAATCCAACAACAAACAACCTCCTCGCTTTTGTTGTTATTTACACTTCTCAAGAGGAGTTTGCCTCATAGCTAGCTTAGCCTAGCATTAGCATGTAGTTAGCTTGCTAGCTGACAGCTTGCAGGCTTGAAACTTGGGGACAAGTTTTAATTCAACCCCAAACATATTGTAAATAAAGAGTCGAGAAAAAGTGTCTTTGTATGTGCAGTTACGCTGTGGAATATGTCAGCGACGTTAAATAAATATGAAGTTTAACACTAAGGTTAGCTGGGTAACATTTGGTCAGACGCCTTCACAAGTGAGGGCTGGCTTGTCGGCAGCACGAGTGAATTAGCGCTGCTGTTATTAGTTTAAACTATATTTTTGTTAGTTACGTTTTTTCACTCATAGTTTGATAAATGTATAATCTACACATACGGAAGTGTTTTAGCTGCATTGTGTAAGTGAAGTTGTGATAAACATTAACTGACTCAATAACTACAAAAAAACCCTGATAGAATATCAACCCTTGTATTTATAATGAGCTATTGTTTCACTTCCATACATTTTAGTGAAACCATTAATAACCTTTTATATATGAATCTTATTTTTGTATAACTGTGGAAAGTCTCAGTTTTGCTTTCGCCTGGGCCCCACTATAATGTGCAGCTAAACCAACCTGAGATCCTAAATCTCTCCATCTCTGGGATTATTTGCAGTCTTTTTAACACCTACAGTCTGAATGACTGCTGTGACTATCTTTAAAAAAAGACAAAATAAATTTATTTTGCAAAATACACATCTGACCTAGTCTATTTTTCTTGTGCTTCTTCAGTGGTGGTTGAAAGACTTCGGACACAGCATTTTTGATAATCTTTTGAATGAGATTAGTTTATGTAGCTGGCATGACACCATTTACTAATTCTTCAACTGGTGTGCCTCAAATATTCTTAATGTTTTCGTCGCTCCTTACAAATAAGCAACCACTCTAATCTACTTTCCTTAGAACCACATAAGTAAACATTAGCCACTCAAACTTGGCTTGTGGTTGTGCGGGTTGTTTAATGAACTTTGTGTGCTTTTGTACTGTGAAGTATTGCATGCCGGTGTCAGTGACTGTTGGATTAAATTGTATATGACTGTCACACATCTTTTCAACTGGCTGAAAAAGACTCGCCTGGTTGTGCTGCAAGTGTAGGCTGCACTCTGTTGCAAGCCAGTGATGAGCCACAGCAAAGGTGGGAGTGAAAATGTGTGAATTATGACACAGTCCTGACTGTGGCTGGATGTTACACTTCATAAGATGTACTGAGGCTTATATTTTGACACATTTTCTTTGTTTTATGTCTTACTTTAAAGTGGAAATTGCGAACGATTTGTTTGGTTGTTTATGATGATGTCATCCTGTAGTGCTAAGATATTGCAAAGTGTTTTGCTGGCCTCGGTTCTGTGGATGTACATGTCGGTGGCTCCACCCACTGAGTGGGCTTGCGTAGCTGCTATGACTCATCCCCCCTCTTCAGAGGCTTGATGGAATTCAACACACAAACACACTGAACTGAATACATCATCGCAGGCTGAGCTTCAGCACAGAATTGAAATACGCAGACCTGGTTAATGTCACGGCGGTCAGTTTATTGTCTGATTTATGTGAGGATGCTGAAATATCTCACATTCCTTTGCTGACAATATCACAGTGAGTGGCTTTTTAACCAAACAAAAGAGGGGCATACAACTGGCTCCTTAAATGTAACTCAGTGGAACAAAGCAAGTCTATCTGTCTTTAAATAAATAAATGAAAAGCTTTGTGGCCACATCCATGAAAAAGCTAGACCCTAGATCCTGAAGAGGTTGAATTCTGACTGCAGCCTTAACAAAACATCAGACTGAGCGAGTCAGACATGTTGTTTTTACCCTGGCTGGGGATTAAGCTAGAATGCTAATAATGAGAGGCTTTAAAGGGGACAGGATGAGAGCTGGACAGCTGGACAGGCTTAAAGTATGGACTCCATACTGTTTGACAACAAATAGAAAAGTGAAAGCGCACTGTTATTGTATCTGACTCATCGATTTCATCTGTTGCATCTTCCGTCATACATGGGGGCGTGCAGCAGCTGCACTCCCGCTCAGCTGAAAAACAAGGATGAACACGCTTTGTGAAAGTGTCTTCTGTTGTCGACGCTCATGAAATCTTTTTCGTCTTTTCCGCAGGTCAATGGACATGAGATCATGGACGAGCCCATGGAGGAGGGAGACTCTTTCTCACACTGTGTAAGTAGTGATGGGATTAAACGTATGTGCGTGTGATGTACGATGTTGAGTCTCATGCTGATGCTGTTTGTGTAGGATGAAGGGACGTATGAGGAGATTCCCATCACTCATCATGTGAAAGAGGGCTGTGAGAAAGCTGATCCGTGTCAGTTTGAGCTGCTCAAAGTCCTCGGCCAGGGCTCATTCGGCAAGGTGAGGAACAAGCAGACACAGCTTTCCACGGTGCAAGCGTAGGTGTTCAATCCATCTAAAATGTCAACTGTTCTCTCAGGTTTTTCTTGTCAGGAAGATCATTGGTCCGGATGCGGGTCAGTTATATGCAATGAAAGTTCTAAAAAAGGCATCTTTGAAAGGTAATGCAACTTTGTTTTTAATTGCTGTCCACACAAAACACCATGTTCCGTCCTCGGTGTTGAATCTCTCTCTCTCTCTCTCTCTCTCTCTCTCTCTCTCTCTCTCTCTCTCTGTCTCTCTCTCTGTCTCTGTCTCTCTGTCTCTCTGTCTCTCTCTCTATAGTCAGGGACAGGGTTCGCACTAAGATGGAAAGAGACATTTTAGTCGAAGTCAACCATCCCTTCATAGTGAAATTGCACTACGGTAAGAGAAACTGTCCAAGTTCAGGTGGGGCTAAGCTGTTTATGTGTGTCATAATGTTCAAATCACAAATACTTACATAATTTATAGGAATATTTTTTAATTGATCAAGTTAAACAAATGTATATATTTAATATTATAATTTTTGTTCTATATTATCAGTTTTTTATTGACAAGATTGCCACAATACACATACAAACATTATTAACTACAAAGGTCAGCACAGGCCTGTTTCCATTAGTGTAAAATAATGTGTGTATTGGCCCATGATTAACATTTTAAATGGGTTCCTCTTAGGTTGGGTTTAGTAGTTTTACCCAAATCCTGCAAAAAAAAAAAAAAAAAAAAAAAAAAAAAACCTTCCTTATCATTTTTTATGTGGGCAATCTGTTGCCATTCTAAGTTAAATTGTTTACTTGCGTCACCCTGAGTGTTTCTGTTGAAAAACTCCTGAATTAGCTTTCAGGTAATTGACTTGTTGTCCTTGTCTCGCAGCCTTTCAGACAGAAGGGAAACTGTATTTAATACTGGACTTTCTCAGGGGAGGGGATGTATTCACTCGCTTATCCAAAGAGGTAAGCTGACGTCTTGTTGCCTTATTATTACACTTTAACTGTTGTTTTTAACTGTGTGAAAAGAAAAAAACAGCATGTCCTTAATAGTGTTTTTTCTAAACGCCTAATGCTTGTGAAAAATCTGAAATACATATAAAGCCCTAAGGGATCGTTAGTCTGACAGCTACAAATGGAACAGGTGCAGATTTAGTATGCAGACATTTTTAATATATTTTGTAAGAGCTAAGGCACTGCCAAGTCATTTGTCTCCTGTTTTTTTTTTATAGCTTTTTACTCTAATTCAGACTCTAATTCCTCATGGAAACACGTTTTTCTTGGAATCTCTATCCGTTTTTAGATCATCCGTGCCTTGTCAGTTAGAGGCACGGCTCTTTTTCAAATTCTTTCAGGACGCTCAGACAATGTGTGATTGTTCTCCAGATAGACCTTGTGTTGAAAGCATGTCTCAGAACCAAAGCGATAGCTGCTGGCAGTGTCAGATCAACAGCTTGCTGAGTTGTGTAACCTTTTTTGAAATGTTCATATTGTGACAATAATAATACTGTTGCTTTCTCTTTGCGGTTACTGAAGCTTAATGTTGAAGTTGTGTCTTTTTTTTCTTCTTTTGCTGCTGAATTTCTTCCCATCTTCTTAGTTCAGAGAGTAAATTTGTCCAGTTCTTATCAGGTTATGTTTACAGAGGAAGATGTGAAATTCTACCTTGCAGAGCTGGCCCTGGCCCTCGACCACCTGCACAGCTTGGGCATAGTTTACAGAGATCTCAAGCCTGAGAAGTAAGAATCCTAGACTTCTCCTTAACCTTTGACCCCACACACAAACCCCTTTCATCTTTCAATTTATAGAAAAACTGTACGGCTCTTGCTGTCATCAAATGTCATTAGCATTACTCATTATTTCAAGAATTGCCAGACATTACTGCAACTATCCTTCAAAAATCTGAATCAGAAATACTTTAATTATCCCGCAACGGGGACATTTACTGCATTAAAACAGCAAAAGCACAGTGAAGATTAAAGTAGAAGAGTAGACTTACATTTAATTGAAAAAGTAGGCAAATGTTGGTAAAAATTAAAACATCAAAGTTTTTATATTATTGCATTTTTTACCATAAGATATCTAATCCTTACCTTCTCCATATTTACTTTTTGCCAAAATGGTGAATGAGTGAAATTAATCTTTTGTACTGTGCAGTTTCAAAGAGCTTGGAGCAAAAAGATTGTTATGTCATTGAGAGATAATTATGTTACAAGACAAAACTACATATTTCCCTTTCGCTGCATGCATAAAACATAGACACAACATTGAAAATATTTCATATCAAATGTTGTGAATAGGCATTCAGTCAGCAGAATATATCTCTATGTGTGTACGAAATGGCAAGATTTAAAGGGACAGTTCACCCTAAAGTCAAAGAAATGCATCTCCAATATAATGAAATTATATATTTAATAGTTTTTAAGTTTTTCAAATGATTTGTTAGTGGTTTAAACAATGCAATCCAAGTGCCATTTGGTCCCATTATATAAGTAGACCCTCCAGAAAAACGCGATTCTGCGATCGCAGATTTTACCGCATAATCAGCAAAATGGCGCAGATTTTTAAAAGGCCGCATATTTATCAAAAGGCCGCATAATCCCCGCATTTTTCCACACAAAGTAAAAAAAAAAAGAAAAGTGAACTCGTCTTGACGTGACGTCATCAGCTCGCGCATCACAGAATGTAAACAACACTGTATAGAGTGAACGTGTGGAGCTCACACGATAGAGAAAACACCAAGATGAAAAAATCTAATCCATCTCATTTACCGACGAACATTTCTACTAAAGACCGGGCAAAAAGTGAGGGGAAACTATTCTGCACCCCGTGCAACTGTGTGTTGGAGCATAAGAGAAAATCGACGGTGGCGACCCACTTTGATTAATTCAAACATTCGAAAATGCTTTCTGCTGCTACGGACAAGAAAGCCATTCAACTCACGTTCACCGAGGCATCAACCTCCAAAACCCTTTCGAGGGCTACAAGAAACGAAGTGAGTAGCCTACAAGATTGAAGCTGGTCAGATAACGAACGAGTAAATGAAAACAGAATGAGGCGGAGAAGTGTGTGTGTGTGTG
>NW_011337267.1:17886-35991 GCF_000735185.1 Notothenia coriiceps
AAAGGGGTTTAACGTTATGGGCAGGTTGTGTGTGAGAGAGAATAAATAAGACAGCCCAATATTTAAAAAAATTGTTATTATTTTTTCCCGCATATTTTGCAACTTTTCGCATATTTCGCAACTTCCCGCAATTTCACCGCATAAAATCACATAAAATCCCCGCATGTTTAATCGCATAATCAAGGATTTTTTCCCGCGTTTTTTCTGGAGGGTCTAGAGAGAAGGCAGAAAATCGACATCTCCAAAATGTGACAACCCACACCAAAACAAATCTAAATAAATACATAGGACTAAAGGCACTTAAAAAATATTTTAAATTTTGGTGTGAACCTTCCCTTCAACTCAATAAGTAGGGTGTCATGTAATTCTCTTTAGGATGAATGGGTTTTAGTATTTTTCTGTAGTTGACGCAAAAATAGCCCATAACACAATGACCCAAAACAGCGAAGATATTTTTGACTTGAGTCCAGACTTCTCCTTAGCCTGAGTATTTACATATAGGACATTAAATGGAGTACTTAGAAAGATTAAAACCACATCAAGGAGATTTTGAAGGCATTAGTATGACTTAAATGCTGTTGTTTTGTTCTTTGAAGCTCACCTCCATGGAACCCTGTTCTTGTCTTTCAGCATCTTACTTGATGAAGCTGGACACATAAAGTTAACAGGTAGGTCTTTTATTTAATACACACATATATTTGACTTAATCCAAAAGAGAAATTAAACTGTCTTGACCTATGCCCGTAATTAAAATGTTTAATATTAAATGTGGCAGCATAAAAATGGATCCATGACCCAATTGTTGTCCTTAGGCTGACTTTCATCAGTGGTTACTTTTTGCCAACACCTTTTAGAGGATAAGAGTTGTCAGCTGTGTATTTAACCTCTTTTGCTTTGCATTGCTCTCGTGCAGACTTTGGCTTGAGTAAAGAGTCAGTAGATGTTGATAAGAAGGCTTATTCCTTCTGTGGTACGGTGGAGTATATGGCCCCTGAGGTGGTCAACAGGAGAGGACACACACAAAGTGCGGACTGGTGGTCTCTCGGAGTACTCATGGTACAGAACATGCCTCTTTTTACTGCTTAGACATTTATATTAAATGCTTTAGTTCATGTTCATGATTTTTTATTTTCTATCATTGTGTTGTTTGTAGTTTGAGATGCTAACGGGGACATTACCGTTCCAAGGGAAAGACCGCAACGAGACCATGAACATGATTCTCAAGTGAGTCATTACACACTGCATGATTAAGACACTCAGAGCGTGACAGAAGTGAGACATGTTTTGTAATTACTAATCGACTGTAGCGCCATACCAACATGTCCTTCTGCTCTTTTCCCCCCTCCAGAGCTAAGTTGGGAATGCCCCAGTTCCTAAGTTTGGAAGCCCAAAGTTTGCTGAGAATGCTGTTTAAACGTAATCCTGCTAACAGACTGGGTAAGGTGCATTTCAAAGAAACAACTGATGGTGTGTTCGGATCCTTAGTAAAAATATCACACTGTGACAATCACTCTAATACAAGTTAAAGACCTCGTTTAAAACCTTACTGATGTATAAACGGCAAAATCTAAGTATCGAAAGTAGTCATTGTTTCCCGTAAAATGTCACCTTTACTATAATACATGATGCATTTCACTCCTGTATTGTTGTTTTCCTGTAGTGTTTTATATATGTTTTTGTGCATGTAAATGGTCTGCAAAGGCTACAATCCCAAAGTTCCCTCCAGAGGGAGTTTCTCTCACACACTGCCTGAAACGCCTCCA
Source organism: Notothenia coriiceps (assembly GCF_000735185.1). Lineage (NCBI taxonomy): Eukaryota > Metazoa > Chordata > Actinopteri > Perciformes > Nototheniidae > Notothenia > Notothenia coriiceps. The sequence goes on from NW_011337267.1 coordinate 19,650, forward strand.
TTGGACCCCTTTTTTTAACTTAACATAGTGACATCACTATGTAACACTCGCGCTTCTATTGGCTAGCGCTCCAAAACATTGTACGTGATAGGCTACGTGGCGGGTCATCTCTAAAGGGTTGACCAATCAGAGCAGACTGGGCTCTGTTTTCAGACAGAGGGTGAAAAGAGGTGCTGCAGCACAGGCAGTATGAGAAAAATAAAGTGCTTTTTGAACATTAGAGCATGGAGACATGTCCCAGGAGAGGAACAAAATACCATTATCAACTTGAACATTTGTATAATAGGGCCCCTTTTAAAGTATTTCACTTGAGTAACTTGTTACATTAGTCAGATAACCCTGCCTGTAAAATGGAATGTGATGTGTTTATTCTCACATAGCACTCCTCGCATAATTTGAGCCTGTTAACATTTTGGCATCCACTTAAATCACACCGCAAAAACCCGCTGAGAGAAAGAACGTGTGAATGTGTTGATCCTGTGAAAACAATAGAAAACGAACCTGCCAGGTTAAATGAATCGGACTGATCTGTGTGTTCAGGGGCCGGGCCCGACGGAGTGGAGGAGATCAAACGCCACGCTTTCTTTTCCACCATCGACTGGAATGTGAGTACACACACACACACACACACACACCCCTCACACACAGATTTACACAGACACATGTAACGTCTCCAACTTCTGTCGAATATTCACACCTAACAAACGGTTGGCGTGGTGAGTTCTGGCCATCAGTCTTGGCTGTGCGTGTGTGTGTGTCTGGGCAGAGGGCCAGTTCTCGCTGTGTGTGCACTAATAGCCCTGCGTGAGTGTTTAAGAGCCTGCAGGATGCTGTTGGCTGCACCAGGCTGTACAGCGGGTTAATTTGGGAGGGGTCTTGGCTTTTCTCTCTCGCATATGTTCACACACATTGCTGTGGTGGGGTTTAATGTGTGTGTGTGTGTGTGTGTGTGTGTGTGTGTGTGTGTGTGTGTGTGTGTGTGTGTGTGTGTGTGTGTGTGTGTGTGTGTGTGTGTGTGTGTGTGTGTGTGTGTGTGTGTGTGTGTGTGTGTGTGTGTGTGTGTGTGTGTGTTCTGCAGAAACTGTACAGGAGAGAGCTCCAGCCCCCATTCAAGCCTGCAGCAGGTAAACCAGATGACACGTTCTGCTTCGACCCCGAGTTCACCGCTAAAACGCCTAAAGGTAAAAAGCCACACATACACACCGTTCTGTTCCAATACTTAAAAACTACTCCTGCTGCCATGGAAACTGCATCCGAGCACTGACAACATGTAGTGGGTGTGTGTATGTTCACATGACGATAATATGAATTATCTTTTGTATGTGCAGACTCCCCGGGTATCCCGCCCAGTGCTAATGCCCACCAGCTCTTCAAAGGCTTCAGTTTCGTTGCTCCAGCCCCTATGGATGAGAACAAGAGCTCCCCCATGCTCAGCATACTCCCCATAGTTCAGGTGAACACACATCCTCTTGCAAATGTCCTCTTATCATAAGTTACACATGTACATTTTCAGCTTTAATACAATAATATGTGCAAAAATGTTAAAGAATGAATCCGTTTATCTCTTAAAAAGTGGTGCAGTGATGACGTATTATTGTAGGCTAACCTGGGAGGTAGCATCGCAAGAGCTCCCTCGACTAAAATCCAATAGGAACTTTATACGATTTTGGAAACAAACCTTTATGAAGCTTACACTAAGAGTGTAGTGGAAATGCTATTCATAACTACGTAACGGTCGCATGACTTCACGTCACTGCCGCTAAGCTAAAAGCAGCTAATTATAAGTGTTGTGTCATGTAGAAGTCTCATTTAGCTGCTTGTTAGCAACAACTGTTTTCTAAGGCATGTAAAAGCTTCAGACATTTACTTGTTGGGTATTCTTTAACATATTTTATGTCATAGAAGAAAACATGAATATTTCCTTAGCTTGTCTTTACTAACCGGAAGTGCTGAAATGCTAAATCATATCCGCGATTAGACGATGGATAGATAGGTACTTTATTGTTCCCGATTTGGGACATTTTAGTTTTGTATTAGGACTCATTCCAGCACCACTCTATAGCGGGTTTTCAACATAGCGACTAGAAGTGTGTACTAATGTGGAGCTTTGCACAGACTTCTTCCTGCAGGCAGCGCCCTTGCAAAAGCTGGTCAAAACACTGTTAGTTCACACATATGGAACTGTTGCTGATCACATTTTCGCCACATTTTAGTTGACAAAACTCACACTTCTTATTTGTCACTGACTGCCTTCTTTATTTTTTCTTAGCAAACTTAAAAGTAGTTTTCTTTACAATCAAGGAAAATGAGGATCTTAAATAATTGACATGATGTTAGAAATAGCAAGAATGGCTCACTTTAACGGTATTAGGTAATATGTTAATAGCGACCTAATTCTACGATAGTGGTAAATGACGATTTAAATTCAGATTCAGCTGAGTTTCTAAAATCATTACTACTACAAGTCCCACTCTGGCGTATTTGTGAAGTTAAAATTCTGTGGGTGCTCCAGCTTTGCGATTACTCATCAAATGTGTGGGCATGGCTTGTGAAGGACAGAAGCTGCTGATTTTAGAGGAATGCTTTTTATATATATTTAGTTTTTCGGTTTGGGTTAAAGATAGTGTAACAATTCAAATGTTTTTCTCTCCAGATGCACGGGGGTTCGACAAAGTTCTCCGATCTTTACGAGCTGCAGGAGGACATAGGGGTCGGCTCCTACTCCATTTGTAAACGATGTGTACACAGAGTCTCTGCCATGCACTATGCTGTGAAGGTAGTACATTTTTCTTCCTTTTTTTTAATATACGTATCATTGGAATCCTTTGTTTACTTCTGTAACATAGTGACGCTACGTTACACTAGCGCTTCAATTGGCTAAGGGGGGGGACATTTCCGACCCATCTCTAAGCGTGTCTCTGTAAATAAAGATAACTTAGATTCTAATAAAAACGTTACTGTATTGTGTTCAGGGTTGCCAACAGACCAGCAGAGGGCAGCATGGCGTTAGCAACTAAAGCCAAATATCTCAGCTAGTTAAGGTTGTTATACATTTGTTTTTTGACTAACTGCTCATATCTGTGTTTTTATGTGTCGCAGATTATAGACAAAAGCAAGAGGGACCCCTCTGAGGAGATCGAAATCCTGATGCGTTACGGACAGCATCCCAACATCATCACTCTGAAAGACGTCAGTTGCTTTTGTGTGTGTGTTTCTCTACTTTAAAGTTTTAGTTTGACGCCATACTGACAGATTGTATCTCCACATGGATGTGTGTGTCAGGTGTATGACGAGGGCAGGTACGTGTACCTGGTGACGGAGCTGATGAAAGGAGGGGAGCTGCTGGATAAGATCCTCAGGCAGAAGTTTTTCTCTGAGAGAGAGGCCAGTGCTGTGCTCTACACCATCACCAAGACTGTTGACTACCTCCACTGCCAAGGGGTGAGCAGACACTCTGTACTAGAGGAGCACAAGTGGAACGTTGTATCTTCTGCTTCTCTAATGTCTCCTCCTCGTCCCCAGGTGGTACACCGAGACCTGAAACCCAGTAACATCCTTTACATGGATGACTCGGGAAATCCTGACTCCATCAGGATCTGTGACTTTGGATTCGCCAAGCAGCTTCGAGGAGGCAACGGCCTGCTCCTCACCCCCTGTTACACCGCTAACTTTGTGGCACCCGAGGTGAGAAATGATGGAAGCAGAAAGAGACCCAATGCCAGAGGGAATATAAGACTTGATACCTGAAGGATGCAATTTTAAGATACAGAAAAGTTGTAGTAGACTAGGGTAAACAATTTAATTTAACTTTGGGTTTTAATTGGGACAACTATTATACACATATAAAACATATGGGTCATTGCTTTTAAAATAGTGAAAAACTACAGAAAACCTTTACTGAACAAAAAAGCTACCTTATAATACCTCCCTTTTTATATATTGATTAATTTGTAAAACTCTAGTAAAAGAAACAAAAAAGTTAAATATTATATATTTTGTTTCATGTATATACTACCAAATGAATTCACAGTAAAAATATAACTAACTAGATTATTTTGAATGATATTGTAATTGCGATTTTGAAAATGGTTTCCAATCATCATTGAAAGTTATATTACAATTATTTTCTTCTTTTGTTTATAAAGGGGATTTGTACCCAAACATTTTTTACGTCTGTAAAATACAGTTCTTAGGCTAGGATAACTTCGCACATCTCCATTCATAACTCAGAATTAGCACCAGTCCATTTTGCAAGTTCATTGAAATTTTACAAATTGTACCTCAGTTTTATACTTGTTAATCATCTTGTTTAAGTATATTAAGTGTAATAAACAACATTTATTACAAAAACATTTGTATTATTCCCCAAGTAGTCCCTAATGGTTTGCTTTTCTGTGTTTGTGTGGCTACAGGTACTGATGCGGCAAGGTTATGATGCAGCCTGTGATATATGGAGTCTTGGAGTTCTACTGTATACCATGCTGGCAGGGTAAGACTCATAAAGACAATGGTTGGATCATTTGTTTTGAATGTGGGAGGCAGCAATGATTAATCATGAAGGGTCAAACCTTTTTAAATGTTGCAGACATGGAACTGAAAATAGAAGCTTTAGATAAGGGCTTTTGTTACTCTGCTTGTGTTGTTTGTGTAGTTGTGGAAAACTTGGATCAATTAATTTAGCTGATTGTAGTTTAACAAAACAAATGTGGCAGTCAATTTAGTTTTTTGTTGTTTGGTTAAATCAACTTTATTTAATGAATATAACTCGTCACTTTGGTCATCATTAATAAGATAATGGGATGGAGAGCCAAGCTTACAAGATCATTAATATGACCTTGTTTTGTTGTTGTCACGTTGCTTTGACTCTTTAACACTTTAGTTTATTACAATAGTTTTGAGATTTGTTTTGAATTTTGAAAATAATAAAAAAACAATATCTTTTCAATAATTTTTTACTGTGGGACTTGACAACGCTCTGGAGCTATTTGAAAAGGTTTGGAGAACACAAGTCAGAAACAATCTCCTGCAGACACCACTGGAACCTATTACTAAAATAGCCTGATTCACTTCATATTTTTTCAAAATATGATTTATATACTAAAATCTCAATGTTTCAAATGAAGCTCCAAACCAATTGGAACCGTATTGGACATAAGGAGAATCTAAGGAATGAGATTCTGTCTTTTGCTAACGTCTGTGTTTTATCTCCCGTCAGGTACACGCCGTTTGCTAACGGGCCAAACGACACGCCAGAGGAGATTCTGCTCCGGATAGGATCTGGAAAGTTCTCTTTGACAGGCGGCAACTGGGATACTGTATCAGACAGCTCGAAGGTACACATTCCTACGCTGTCTTTGAAGCTCATTTTCATTGATACTATGCCTTTTAAAGTGTTATTTGAACTATAATTTGTTCTCCTCTGATGTCTTTAAGCACTTTGTACATTTGGTTTTGAGGGTGCTACTTAAACCTAATTTAGCTGTTTTATTTGGATGTGATCCCATTAGTATTTTTCTCTTTGTGTGTTTGATTGTGCAGAGGTACATCCAGTGATAAAATAAGATATTTTTCCTCTGTGTGTTTAACAATGGAAATCAAGTTTAAAACGAATCCTCCTACTCGTTCGTTAACACTGGAAGTTGTTTATTGTTCCAGGACCTGCTGTCCCATATGCTCCATGTGGACCCTCACCAGCGATACACAGCAGAGCAGGTTCTGAAGCATTCCTGGATCACCTGCAGAGACACGCTACCGCACTTCCAGCTCACACGCCATGATGCACCTCACCTCGTCAAGGTGGGTCTATAGAGCCTCCTTATAGGGGTCGGTGGTACACAGTGTTTTACTGGTTTTGGTGCCAGTTCCCTACAGCAGAAAAAAATAATAATTATGAATTTGCCTGACAAAAGTCCTCCTGCTGGGAACTGAGTTAACATTGTGCCCACTGGCAGTTTCAAAGAACATTTAAAACACTTCTGTATTCCACTGTACGTACGCTCGACACATTTTCAGGTCATGACAGGATATAAAACTCATCTCTAATTCAATGAAATTATATTTTCAAAAATACAAAGGAAAAATAATCATTGACAAAACAAAAGGAGGACCGTTTTAATTAGTTCCACCTTGACTATATTTACACATTCAAAGTGAAACGAGACCCCCTGGACCGCGGTGGTTGGGTCCAAACACACAATACGTTATACCCCCCGACATCCTAGCTGCTTGATCAGCCAATTAGCTGCTGCCAAAGTCTGACTAGAGCTAATGGTTTGGGACATACCACACAAAACGACAGCAAAAGATGCTCACAAAAGGCCCAAAATTGACATTGGCTTGTTGGGTGTTAAAGACTACCGTAATTTTCGGACTATAAGGCGCACCTGAATATAAGCCGCAGCAGCTAAATTGAATGATGTGTACATATATAAGCCGCACTGGACTATAAACCGCAGGTGTTTTAATGTTTAATTACCATATGTAAGGGTTCGTGCTCAGAGGGGATTGTCGGGAAAGAGATGGCTGTTTGAGGGAGCTCCCATTTATTAACATTCCAACAAACCAGTTGCATATTTGCATAACGTATTCAAGTGTTACCATTTAGTGCAATAGTAGCTACAGAACATGTACTGTGCTGTGTAAACTGTACTGTATCACATAGCGTTTCAGACACACAAACTTTTCAACTTTCAAATTTAAACGGTGCGCTCCCAGCGCACGTACCGGCAGTGATCTACAGCAGTGGTTTTCAACCAGTGGTACGGGGACAAACTGTCTCGCTCTCGTAATGTCTGTCTGTCTTGCTCTCGTTCTGTCTCTCGTACCACTCTCGGTTCCACTTTTACTTTTGCGCGCTACACCTTTTACTTTTGCGCGCTACCTGTCTCACTCTTTTTATCCTGGGCTCCAGCTATTCACTGTTGGCCGCCACTTAAAGTTTTGGGGTCCGCGGACGGGCAATAGAGGCCCATTAAGTTAAGGGTGGTTGGACTGTACCTGTAAAATTCCATTAGATTTAAGCCCATAGAGTTAAAGGTGGTGGACTGTAACCTGTAGAAATCCATAGATTAGCCGCACCGTTATATAAACTGCAGCGTCGAAAAATGGGAAAAAAGGCGCGGCTTATAGTCCGAATATTACGGTAGTTGTATCGCAAATTTGGCATACATGGCCTAACATGTGTTGGTCTTCTTGGTTACTTTATAAAGTGTTTCTGAACATGGAACCACATCATCTGACCAAACCAGAAGAGGGTCTGAAGTCTGCTTCATGACCCATTTCTACTCTATTACCAACGCCAGACCCAACAGAGCAGACGTGTCCATCTTTTTACCTTATCTCCCCACTTACCCAGGTTGAATGCTTCTTCTTTCTCAAGGAACTCAGAACGGTGTATCTTTGTCAGAAGACGTTTGGCACTAAGTGGTTTAAGTTGAGAGCACTTTTGCTAGATTGCTGAACTATTCACCCTTAGCATATGACATAAGAGTCTTCCTTGGTGCCATCATAGCTCTTTTTTGGTCACAACCTTTTACTGTAAGTGCCACTCATAGAAATACATCATTACATGATTTGAACCTGATCTATTACACATTTCTAGTTGCCGTACAAATGCAAAAACCAGTAGTTCACTTTCATGTCTGTGGAGCTACGTTACTGTATTTGTTGTGAAACTGCCCATTATCCAAGGATGGAATCATCATTTCAATGATCCCTGTCTAGCAAGAGTATTCCCTTATGAAATCCATGCAAATCTCTATGATGATGTATGGTCCAATAGACTCATGCCAGTCACATTAAATGTCTTTCTTTTTATTAGCACGTGCATTGTGACTTTTTACTCTAAATATTGGTGTTCCCGGCTGTTTGCTTGTCATCATTCTTTAAGTCGTAAATCCCCACTGATGGCACTTTTTTTGCGATCTTCATATTTTCTTGCACATAAAAGTCTTACAGATAGTATGTACTGAAATGCCTCGCTGCACACTACAGCCATAAGGTGTTATTTGGGTACATGCATAAAAGTGGACTTTCGTGTCAAGGCCACTAGAAACTGGATGTTTCACCACTTTGACTCTTGTCTATCAACTGTAGAAACACTGATAATGTGTGTGTCACCTTTTATTAAGCATGTACAGATGCATATTTTTTGGTTGTTTTTAAGGCATGTTTTCCTTCGACACATTTTATAATGCATGTGCTTTTGTTCAACGGTGTGTTATGTTTCAGTGCTGCATATTTTTAGAAGACGTGTCCCTGAGTCATCACTGGATAAGTGGGTGACAGAAAAACAAACAAAAGCTGTGCAATACAATGTTTCATAAGCTAGTTGTTAGCATAACTCAGCCATTTCTTTAAACTTTGTTGGGTTTTGTGTTAACATATTCCTGCGTCGTCAGAGCATTTATAAAAAAGTCAAAGGTATTATTAATAACATTTCAATTGACATATTGTTTAAGGTATTATTTCATGTTTTCTGCATTTAAATTTCGAAACATTTATTTAATATTTTTGCTGAGTTTGATTGCTACTCAATACCAAATGCTTCCTACTATCTTCAAACCTAGAGAAACATATCATTTGTAGCCACAGTTTTACAATACACTTTGTAATTTTCAGTTGTGTCAACTTTATATTTTAAGAATTGGTCAAAAAGAGTGACCTAGCCAGCCAGGTGACCAAAGACTAAGACATTATTTCTGGATGTAGAGAGAGAAGACAGTTATCGGAAAACCTGAGAAATACACTCAAAGCATCTGGTTAAAGAATTCTTCTTTTGTTGGATAAATCTATTTTATTAGAGTTTTCACGGTTAAATTAGCAATAGAAATTGATGACCATACAAAAAATGTTGCCTTTTGTGGTAGAACAAACTTGACTGAACTCCTGTTTATTAGTGTAAATGCAAACGACTATTAGTTTATTATCAAACCACCTAACAGTCCCATGACTTCACATCAACACCATTAAGTTAAAGGTGGCTAATATTTAGTGTGATGACATTTAGTATTCTCATTTAGTGCCTTTTTTAAAAGCTTCATGCATTCACTAGTGACAAAACCTGACAATCTCCTAAACGTCTGTTAACCACAGATCTTATTTCAGGAACTAACTGAAAACTCATTTAAAAAAACATTTGGCTTTGAGTCTAAACAGATATCCTAAAATGCAGACTCATTTCCTGGTTTAAGACTTATTCCTGCACCACTCTATTGCTTCATAGCTAAAGTGTTCTATCTATTAAAAATTAAAGCCAGATGTTGTTGTTTTCCAGGGAGCCATGGCTGCCACATATTCAGCACTGAGCCAGAAGACGAGTCAGCCGGTGTTGGAGCCGGTGGCGGCGTCCAGTCTAGCCCAGAGACGCAGCATGAAGAAACTCACCTCAACAGACATGTAGACACCCAACGCCCTCCTGTTTCACTTAACTCTCAAGTCGGACTCTCATACGCAAAAACACACACAGATCAAAGTCCTGGCCAGTTGTCCTACTGTCTCCCTTTTTAACCTATTTATTTGACACCCCCAACATATGCACACTCACACTGGACGTGGTTGCATTGTGAAGACATCAGCTGAAGCGGAGAGGGGGAAACTCACATATCTGTTACTGCTGGGAACACAGAGTTGTATTTATTTCCACAGCTTTCATATGCACTTGCCCTCCTCGCCTTTTTCATTCTCTCTTCCTCTGTGTGGGGAAGAAACACACACCAGCTGATGTTCTCCTTCACTGTGATTGGCTGATTCAAAGCTGCTTCGGTAAACTGTGCCCCCCCTCCCACTGCTCTTCATCTGTGCTCCTTAGTTATCTCTCCTTTCCTCATTGCCGTTTGCTGTCTTAACTTCTTTTCTTCAAAGTGCAGTAATGGTTTATGTGCGAGAGTGTTGGCAGGCTGGTATTGACGCAGGGTCATCGTAAGACTTGCCTCTCTTAAAAATAAAAAAATATATGATTCTGCTTCTGAAAAAGGTCCCTCACGATCAAAAATAATCTGCCAGCACTTTTGTTACATAAATGCATGTGGGCTGAACCTGTGTTTCTTCTCCCTTTAACTCGTCGTCTGACTCATGTTACTTTAAGATGCTAACAATGTATCAGAAAGAGGAAGAAAAAGCTGCATATGGAAAGAAGAAAGAGTTCAAAGGTGGAGAACAAGGTGGTTACAATGACAGGAAATTCTAGTTTGCAAAAAAATATATATATATAATGATGAAGAGCATGTGGGGGAGCTGTATGGATTTCTCTGGGGGGGATGGGACGCACCCCATCAAACCAGAGAGGCTGAATTTAAAAAAAGAAAAAAACAGATTTCCATTGATATCTCTTCAAAAAAGACATTGTGGAAATTGTATTATATTGTATTTATTTCATTTGATTTTTAAGATTCTATTTTTCTTTCAAGTTCTGTATATATTGACATTAAAGATCATTATTGACATGCATCAGGTGTGAGCTGGTTTGTTCTATCACGTCTGTCCACTCGAATACAAAATAACAACAGTCTAACACTAAGATTTTAAAGCCAATCAATATAAAACCAACCCCATGTAAGGGTTGCTGAATAGCCACTAATGTGTTGACATATGGCAATTCCATTACCTGAATTTTAACTCATTTTAAGAGAAGTAGCGCAAGATGTTTTCTCTTGTACTTTCTGATAAAAACATTGAAATCTACCAGAGACAGTTCAACATAGGGAAACAAGTATACATGACTTAAGGTTAACAAATTAACTCAGTAATGCAAGTATTCAGATACTAGATTAAAGATACTAATTCCACACTAAGAAAAACTACTGCAAAAAAAGATCATGCATTCTATACCTATGTTAAAGAAATATTTAAGTATTTAGAGATCGATTAATTTTAAGTATTTTGCAGTTAATTATTCTATTATTCAATGTCAGTGTTTTCCTATCATAGGACCTTTTGGTTTAAGATTACTTTTGCATTAGGTAGTTAAATCTACAGCACATTTGGTTTGTCAGAGCTGACAACAGTAGAAAGATAGCAAACAAAAACTAAACTTGTTTGTCTTGATTTGGAAAAGGGAGTCTCATGGTAAAGAGATCTATGAACAAATTACCTACTAACCTCTTGATTTGCTACTCCAGTAAAAAAAAAAATCCTAATTACTTTTTAGCATGATGCTAATTTTGTAAATTAGAGTCACATACATTTAGCTCCAAGCTTCTCGAACTTCTTTTTCCAGAAAACCAAGATGGCAACTACCAAAAACACTGACAACCTCAAGACTTCCTTTTCTTTCAGTGAGGGGAGGTTTGGTTAAATTCTCCACGTTTCAGCTCTTGAATGCATTTGATCCATTGTACATAGATGTACAAAAATATTGATTGATACTGCTTTAAATATAAAGTATTTTAATGGTCCAATCAGGTGAGAAAATGTTTTTTTAATGTGAATAGACCTCAACCGATAGCCATCATCCAAGCAGCTACATTCCCCTTTGTGTCCTACCCCAATTTACATAAATGAGATGCAAAGTGTATTAGCCACCACTAGGTGGAAACACTGTCCAGTAGATGAGAAGTGAAACAGCAAGTTGAACACACAGCGTCCCCTCAGCGGGTTCGGTCCTTACCTTTATGTAAATGATCGGCCTCGCCTGCTTCCATTTTGTCTGTCCAACCCTACCAACCCCCTGCTCCCCTGAGAATACGAGCTCCCCTAAGCAGCGTGTGTAAAGAGAAGTGTGTGCGTGTGCGTGTGCGCGTGCGTACGTGTCTGTGAGCTGTCATGACCAGACAGCAGAGGATGGAGATCTAGGCAGGAGAGCAGATGGATTGAGGCACGAGGACTGCTCCCACAAAGGCACACACACACACACACACACACACACTGGCCTATAGGCCAGCTGTTGTCCTTTTTCGGCAACTGTCTGATTTGACTCCTCTCTCTTTCCCTCTCTCTCCTGGATTAGATGCATTTAGCAGTCAGCCTGGGAGTTGCGAGGTAAACAGTGGGGCTAATTGTTTTGACACACTGCTCTTTGTTTTGGCCTCCTGGTGCTAATCAACCACTCGGCTAATAAGGTGCTGTTTACACGGGAACGAAACGGGTTGTATCCGTTACTTTTCTCTTTCGTATAGCCCGTTCGTTCACACGAGGCCGTAACGGAACCGCGGAAACGGACCCCTAAAACTATAACGGGTTCCAAGGTGGATAGATCTGCGGACGGAACGCTCTGGGGGGCCAAACGGCTCCGTGTGTACGTCCAATACGATAATTTTCCTGATAACGATGAAGCCATAGCCCCACCTCTGCTGCTCACTGCTGTAGCATGGTTAGTAGCTACTGTCAGTAGCTACTGCTAGTGCTACTGCTACTGCTACTGACCATGCTACAGATGTTAGTGCAAAATCTACAGCTCCACCATCAGCAACAAGTGGACATGGAGAACTTCATGTTGCTAAATCCACCGCGGAGAATAAACAGAAGGGCAACCAGGCAACCATGGCAACCATGCTCGGGGGTCTTCCTCGCTGCTTTTGGTGTATTTTGTGGCGGAAGGCGCCACTTACAGGCCCAGCATATGTACTACAGTGGGTCGAGCGGTCTCGTGTGAAGGGACACGTTTATTGAGCCTTATCCGTGTGAACGGCAGACTTTTTTGATATCGAATTCAGTTCGTTTGCGTTGCGTTTGCGTTCCCGTGTAAATGGGGCCTAAGTCCGCCTGGCAAGGAAAACAAAACTGTGTTCAGGGACAGGCAGGGAGGAAGGCGAAAAAGGTGACGGGGTCTGTCACGTTGACTTTGTTGACCCCACATTAAAAGTGTCCCCGTCATGTAAGCAATCCCCACTTTACTCGTCATCCGGGGTCCCCACATTGCTGCTATATCAGCATAGCACCCCGCTCAGGTGTGAATCTATTTATCCTCATTAACGAGCGTCTCCCCAAAGCCAGCCAATTAACACACTGCTCCTAATGAAGCCATTAGCTGTCAGATGAGGTTGAGGCAGTGCTTGTCATCAGTCCACTATGTGTTTGCGTGCGTGTGTGCGTGTGTATCCACTCTTGCTGCTAATAAAAGCAAGATAATTAATGGAGTGAGCGTGTGTGATAATGAGTTAATGTGGAACAAGCAGGACGAGCAGTGATCAGCCCTCTGTCTCAAATGAAGATATCAGACACAGTGATTTACTCTGTGTCGTAAACAGGCCTCTCGCATATATACCACTCCCCCATGTGCTTGTGTGTGTGTGTGTTTAATCTGCATAAGTGGTATGGCGAAAGCTCTTTTGAAACATGCCACTTGTCTCTGTATTTTCCTCTTAACTGCAGGTGTCCACGTGTGACCACTTACCATCACATCAAAGTTTGTGCAGGAGTGTCGGCCTCAACATAACAAAGTGTGGATGTCACTCAGAGTTCACCTCTTCCTTAATGGAGCTATCATCCAGCACAACCCTAATATGGTTTTAATTGGCAAAGTGATTGCAAAGACATGAATGCCACAGCCTCAATAGAGAAGAACAATGAGATCACAGAGGCAGCTGTTCTACTGACACTATTTCATAATGAACTGCCAGCAGTGGTGGAGGATGTAGCAGCTCATACTTAAGGAGAAGTACTCATACCATATTGTGAAGAAACTCCACTACAGGTAAAAGACCTGCATTCAAAACACTTTTACTTATACATCTTTTTACTTAAGCAACTAAATATTGAACTTTTATATACCCTCTTTTTCAGTGGTATTCTTTTATTGTTTTGTTGTATGTGCGTTTGTTCGGCACCTCGTATTAAAACTTTGCACGAAAAAAAAAAAAGTTAAGGGCTAGTACCTTGATTTTTAACAGAAGGACAGCACCTAATGGTGCTACAAAATTGGTTAAAAATATTTCTGACACCTTGAATCAACCTGGGGAAGAAATAAGAATTTTGTATTTTACAAAAAACAACACAGAACTAAGCTTCATTTTCTGTATTCATGATGATTCCTATAGATTCTCATATTAAGATCCTTTTGGCTGGATGTCCTGTATATCCTACAGCATCCCTCCCCCAGCTTACAAACTGTAGCTGGAGCTGTCAGAGGGTGCCAGAAACTAAGGATGTGAAATTGATTTTAGGTTATAGCGATTAGCCCTATTCTTCCTCTGCTTCTTCTTTGACAACCCCTCTTCCTCCTCTTCCTCCGCTCTGATTTCTCTTCTCCTCCTCTCTCAGTAACAGTTACTCTTAGATTTGTGATGTCCTTTAATACACTGATACAGAGGTCTCCTGCCTGCAGTGATTAATTATCAAGTTTGGACATAGTTCATCTGGAAAGTGATGTCACAGTCACGTGACGTGGTCAAATGACTGGTGACCGGTAAACAGGAAGTGATACAAGTTTTGCCGGGAGTTTCAGAAAAGGCTTTCACCTGGATGCACTTTCCATATTGTGTCCCTCTCACTAACAGTGGCGGAGCCAGGACATTTTCAGTGGGATGGCCAGGATGGAACCAGTGATCATTTTGGGGTGGCATTGAAATCACTATTATATGAACATAAAAATACATCTCACTAGAAAATAAGGGGTTATTTAAGGCACCTACAACACACCTCTACATTATTTGGGATTAAGCTAGTGGTGGAATAGATCAAATAATATTCAGTATATCTAACAATTTTTTTTGTATTCCCGCAGGCAAAGTATCAACAAAGCTTACATTATACAAATGTAATGCAATACACAGACTGTTTAGCTTATGATGATCAGCAGCCCTCAGAGAGGGCAATGAGGTCATTGTCTCAGTGTATCCTCAGGAATACAGAGACACACACACATAATTTAAGTAAGAGTTTTTAAATTCAATGATAGGTTAAGAATAAACATCTTAAAGTAAATAACAATAAACAATAGCCCTTAACCCTGTAAGAACCCCGGTTGTAATTTTACAACATTAATTGAAGCTATCCTAAAAAAGTCAGTAAATGTTTTTTTTTTTTAAAAGACTACATTTACAAAGTCAAAATGTCCTTTTGTTCAGCCTCACATGCTATTGGGTAGTAAATGTGTTATAGGTCCTTCTGCCCTCTGGCCATACACGCCAGGGATTTTGGGCCCCATGGAAATATATCACATTGGGCCCCACCACCAGGCCCAGGCCACGCCAACCAAGCACAATGCTGTAACCACACCTCCAGAACCCAACCCACTCATTTATGCTTTAAATAACTCTACATGTACATGCTTGCATCTATCTTGTAGTCCAATACTAACTGCACAATATTTACTGACACTGAGCTGTGAAAATATAACACTTATGGGAGGACAGGGCTGCTAAGTCTAGAGATGGATCTGTTGGTCCTGGCACCAGGAGGAGGGACAACTGATTTAGTATGAATGGCTGCTAAAAATGTACCTGCATTTATTAAATGTCAGCTAAAAGAGGAGTCAAATGAAAAACCTGTATAGATATTAACAGTACTTAATGTCAGGTAGTACAAAAAAAACATAACAATTATTATTTACAATGGACTACGCTAACAGACACATTTCCACCACTCATAGACCACACCGACCTTTTCTTTGAAAAACTGGGTGACATACTGTCACCCTTTAGTCCACTCTCTCTTGTCTTTCTCTCCTTTCTTTTCTCTTTTGAAAGCCTGACTTTGTGAGTCGTTGAGACATCGTTCACACGTAATTACTAGCATCCCTGCTCCTCACATGCTCTCACTCTCTGCTAGAAAGTGCCAGCGTTGCTGCACCGCGTTTGGAGGCAGGACCAAACCATTACATGTAAATAGAAGGGGGTGTACAGAGGCTTTGGATAATTAACTTTTGGAAGAAAATAAGTTAAATGAATTGTAAGTTTAGTGAGTACATTATCAATATAACGTCCTATTAATGTTAATTCTTCATGAATGATGAAAGGTTACATTTTTTTCTTAATGTTCTAAAATAGTTTGGGCCCCCGTGGTGAGTAGGGATGGGTATCGTTAAGGTTTTAACGGTACTACTACTTTTATCGATACCGCTTTCGGTCCGGTCTTTTAACGGTACTTTATCGGTTCTTTTGGAGAGAAAAATAAGGTAAACTAACTAAAAAAATTGTGAACAAAACTAACAAAATAAATAACTCAGTTACCTCTAATCATTAATCCATGTTTGTATAATGTAGTTAACTCTGTGTGTTGCTGCTAGCATACATACCTGATGTGGAAACGTTACTCATGGACGGGGCTACAGAGCTACCAGAAAGACAGTCGAACCCGGTGAATTCCTCCGTCTGAATGTGGTGCACTTTTGCTAAATGTTTCAACAAATTGCTCGTGTTACCGCCCTGACATGCTAAACTCTTATTGCACTTTAGGCGGGTAAAGT
>NW_011337268.1:0-7203 GCF_000735185.1 Notothenia coriiceps
TGGCTACTGAAATCAATCTTACTAACTGCTGTCTGTGCTATTCTCTGCGCGAGTTTGGCGGACTTTATTTTTGCTTACTTTAACATCATTTTTCATGGTGGGGCTAAGCCATTTCTTGGTATGGGTGTAGCCTACCCCAGACATACCCTGGCGCTGCCACTGGTGGGATGTATGAGGCGGGCCATTCTGCACATGCGTTAAATGCGTTAAATATTTTAACACAATTAATTCAAAAAATGCATTACCGCCGTTAACGCGATAATTTTGACAGCATTAAAAAATATATATATAATATAATTGTATATAATATTAAATTATATAGTGAAGAATAATAACAAAAAGAAGCAAAACAAAAATAAACAAATTAAACTGATCTGTTGGAAGATTGTTCAACAATTTCGGTCAGTGACAGAGATTAAGTTATATTTCCTGTAGTGTAGATATTATTACGAGCAATCCAGGAATGGTTGGCATTCGTTTCTTCAAAATAATTAACAGAGCTGTTATATATCTGAGCTCCAAATAACAGTTAGTCATTTGATTTCCTGTGTTCAGGTTTAAGTTGATGGACCAGCTGCCTCAGCTCTTCAGCCGGCTCCACTCCAGTCAGTCCAGTCTGTCTGATCGAGAGTCTCAGCCTCACAATGTGTCCCGGAGGAACTACTTCAGGAGCCGGTCCGGACGCTCGCTGTATGTCTCCATCTGCAACATGCACCAGCACATCAGCCAGAACCCAGACTGGTTTGAGAAGCAGCTGGCTCCTTCAGGAGGTTCCTCAGCCTCCCCCTCCAAACACCCTCCAGTGGCTGACCCTAGCCCTCCTCCAAAGCCTTCCTGCGCCTCCTCTTCCTCTCAGTCCGTGGGGAGGTGTGACTCTGGCCTGGTGCTGAACGAGGTTGTTGTTAATACACCGTCCCTGGAGGGTGGAGAGGGGGCCCCGGGGAGGAACATGCTCCTGCTGGCCCCTGGCTCCAGTCCCAGCCTACACCCTGGCCCCAGCCCCAGCCCTAGTCCCAGTCCTGGACTCTGTTCCAGTCCTAGACTGCCACACTGCTCCCTGTCCATGCTGGGAAGCACTTCAAGGTAAATTACGATGTTACACCACAGTAGTTTTTTTCGTCTGACTTTGCTAAATACACAGGAACTTTACTTGGGTCTAATGAGCTGCAATGTTTATTCAAGAAACATCTTAAACCTACACTGTACATCTACGACCACTAGACAACGTCACTGTTGATTGACGTGGGAATGTAAGTGCGGGAATCTGGTTGTGGATGGTATTTGACCAACGAGAATTGTGCATAATATGAGACTCCTCCTCAGTCTGACGGCTTTTGCTTTTCTGTTCCTTCAGGTCCACTTCTGGCATATCTGGCCTGTCCCCTGAAGAGTCCTCCTCCTCCTGCTCCGCACCCTCCATCCTGCAGGACGTGGTGTGTCCTGTCCACACTGAGGCAGAAGAAGGCCGCCACTCACTTCCAGAGGTCCCGCCCCCTCGTGATTCGGGCATCTATGATTCGTCCGTCCCTTCTTCAGAACTCTCCATTCCCCTTATGGACGGCCTGTCACAGGACCAGGCTGACTCCTCCTCTCTGGCAGACAGCGAATCGTCTTCTTCGGGGCTGGGTAAGGCCGTCTGGCAAATACTGCAACTTTGAAAAATTTTGTAAAGATTTTATTCCACATTGTAGAGTTAAACATATGTGACTTGCTCTATCGAAATCAGTCGCATTGACCCAAAGACACACATGAGTTGTATACACTGTTGGAAAGAGGAGATTCCTAGCTTTCTAATGATATCAGGATTGTTGTTGTACTCCAAATATTAAGCAAAATATGTCACATTATATAATGACTGTCACCAAGTCATCATTTTGAGAAAAAGGCCTTCAAAGTTTCTCTCTTCTCTGGAATCCATCGATCTGATTGATTATTAGCGGCTAGCAAATGATCGAAATACTACGGAGGGAAAATATTTTCGTTTGGATTACTGGTCTGGCGGAAGCTCGCGATTGTGTGTGTGTGTTTGTGTAATTTTGCGTTTGTGTGTATTGAGTTTGTTTCCCGGGGAAAACACTCTCAAAAAACACCGGCTGTTGTTATGCCTGCTTTGACGTTAAGTTACTCCGTTCTCCGCTTGTAATTATGCCGTTACAAGCTTCAAAGTTGTATTTATCATCTGAATTTGCTGAAACAAGTTCAATATTCTGAAAGCCAAGACTTTGTTTAATTGAAATCAGATGAAAACAAACTGTAACGTACCCTGCCGTGTTATCTATGATTACTATACGCCTTACATTCATAAGTTCAGCCGGAGGGAGGCGGGGCGGCGCTGCGGAACATACGATTGCGAGTGAGAGCTGTCATCTTCCCTTTACAAGCTTCAATAATGTATTTATCGTGTGATTTTGGAAATAAAAGTTTCATATTCTGAAAGCCAAGACTTTGTTTATTTAAAATCAAACAAAACACCCGAAAACTATTTTTTTACGCAAATCCACATTTATTTTTATTTGAGCCATTGCGACTTCCGACTGATTTCGATAGAGCGGGTCACATATGTGTTGTTTATAAGTTCATATAGAACAACCTTTGTACCATTATTGTCTGCAGAAAGTAGTTTTTCTGCTGAAGTATGCTAAATGTTATGTAACTTACTAACTAGCTCAGGGTCGCTTACATAAGGATACCATGCGACTAATGTATGATCATTATGTCAAGTGCCACGTTGTCACGTGAATGTTGTAACTTTGAAGAAGACAGCATAACATCTGTATCAATATTATCTTTTAAATCACCAGTGTTATATCCTTATGTTCCTTTAAGAGGCCTTGTTATGCTTTTTTAAGTTTTCCCTTTCCTGTAGTGTGTTATATAGGTTTTTTTGTATGTATATGGTCTGCAAAGGCTAAAATCTCTGTCCCACACACTCCCCCCTGCCTGAAATGCCTCCATTGGACTCCTTTGTGACATAATAAAATCACTATGTAACACTTATGCTTCTATTGGCTAGCGCTCAAACATATTGTACGTGATAGGCTAAGGGGCGGGACACAAAATACTAATATGAACCTGAAAATGAACATAATGTGGCCCATTTAAGTAACAAACCCAAAGCAGCATCCCAAGTGACAAATTCTGCTCTCATTTCCCCCTGGGACTCATGACACTCATTCCTGACCCTGTGTTTCTCAGGTGACGAGGAGCCGCCTGCTGTGACGTCGCTCCACTGCAGCGCCGCTACAGTTTGTAAAGCGGAGCTGCACCACCATCACCACCTGGAGCACGCCGACGGACTCGCACCTGTGGCCACATTGTAGGGGACCAGCCCAGTGATGTCATAACAGAGCCAAAAACTAATTGGCCTCAGACCTGAATCCTATCTTAAAAGTCATGGAAATTATACTGGAATTAACTCAATGGCACTGCAGTGGTTCACCTGTGGAAGATCCTGCTCCGTAGTAACTATGATAGCCACTGCATGTAGAACCTTTGTTCCTGGAAGTTATTGCGTTTTATAACTCTTGGCCTTGGTATCTATTGTAAGTGCTGCGTGTTTGGAACAACGCCACCTACTAAGTTATGTGACTTACCTCCCTGGTAACTATGGTAACCACTAATCCCTTACAACTTGTTTACTATTGCGTCATTTTCACTACATGATATGCCAAGATGTCTCACCTCACCTCTTTTTTTTTTTATCGTTTTCAAATTTCAGACATTATTTTACTTGGTCATTTATATGATACCAACTTGGTACTGGTTCTAAGTGAGCTGTGCTGATGCTAGAACGTTGAATTAAAGAGGCCCTATTATGCTATGCATGGTTTTCCCTTTCCTGTAGTGTGTTATATAGGTTTCTGTGCACGTAAATAGTCTGCAAAGGCTAGAATCCCCACGTTCCCTTCAGAGGGAGTTTCTCTCCTTCAGAGTCATTCTAACCATAATTTAACTAAGAAATATGAGCCTGCAAAACTATTACAGTACAGCACAGAATACAATTGTCATACGTTACTTGTTTTTTTTGCCATTATCCGGCAAACATTGCATGGACAATTATGTCACAGAGATTTCATGCAGTGTGGGCAACAGCTGAGAATCCTGCCTGTACTGAGGGGGGGTGCTACCAGCACTGGAAACAAAATGCAAAAAAAAGACGTGGTGCCAAATGGGAGACATGTCGAACCATGTAGTGCAAATGAGGCAGGTAAGAATGGTAACACCAGCTACAGCGTGTACTACACTAGTGCCTCGGATACTACGGTACTTTGTTGGCACTGCCTGAATGATTTTTGAAGGACTGGATCTACAGGTGCTGGCTAAGTTGACCAGATCAAACCAAAGACTGCCTCAGCACTGTGATTGATTGACAGCTGGCCCAAGTATGAAATGATGTTCAGGCACTTTTTGATGCTGGAACGAAAACACAATGCCACAAACATGTTCTGAAGCTCCCCGGGAAAAACATCCAACAGGATCCAAGAATCTTCTGATCTTCTGTGATTACCCACAAAGATTTCTTTAAGAAAATCTGCAACTCTGAGGATATTATACCATATATATGCTCATTCCTTAAAGCAGCAAATACGAACATAACAACTGCCTAATAATAAATCATTCAACTGTAAAAAATAACTGTTAAAGAAACTGTCAGAAATGTAATCGTGCTTATGTGATATAATGTTTTGGACAAGTTTTATGGAATATGTATTGAAGTGAAATTCTTAGTTTTTCTCTGCTTTCCAATTAACAAGTTCAGAGCATACAATTCAGACTCATTCAGCTGGTGGTATAACGTATTGAACACTGTGGGTACATTGTTAAGCTTGTGGTTACATATTTTAAAGTATTCAATATTAATGTTACATTTATAGTCATGTATTTCTTGTTAAATTCTTATCTAGCATTGTTGCAGGAAGCAGCGATGAGGAGGGCATTATGAAAAGTGACACTTTTTTTGTAAAAATCCTTATTACTAAACCACTTTGAAGATGCATATACTGTATGGAAGCCCATTCATGCCAGAAGAAAGATAAATTCATTAAATGTTTTCAAATAAAATTACAAAATAATGTCACATTTTCTGGTTACTATGTAATAAATATGCGATACAGTTTTAGTTATGGAAGAAGATAGTAACAATCTGCCTTCATAACTTTGCATGTGGCTTAATCACTGTTACATATCTCATAATTGTGGCTAAGTCCTTGCAAATGAGCTTCCATACACTTTTTTCCAAGTTATTTTGTCAGTTTGTTGTGGTTTGAACCACCATGTGTTTAAAGTTTTATAAAGTATTTTTATTTTCCTACTCAAATGTTTTATGTGACGACTTCTGCATGGTTGAGTATGTTGGAAGAGAAGATTCAGCATTTCCTACTTGTAAATAGTATTCTTATTTTTATTTTAACCCTGGAAATGTCTGTTCTGCTTCAATTTTATAGAGTTAGTCTGTTGTTTTACTATTCTCTCTACGTTTGATAGTAATGTACTGTTTTAAAGTACCCTAATGTAGGACATAGATAAATTCATCAAATAAAATGTTTGTCTTTGCATCTTTTTGTCATTCTTTGAGTGTTAAAGGGTTTGTTATTATTTTTATAAAAAATGTTTTGTAGTTCCTAAAACAAGATCACCAAAACAAATCACAAGAGGCGAAAATTAACCCCTGCATATTTTTTGGATTTAATGCTAGCCACAAAGCTGATCTGGTAAAGGAAAGGATAAATACTTTAGGACAATACAAATTCATAAGGACATGCTAGACACGGTATTTATATTGCTTTCAGCTCGTAAAAATTTCTCACATGCTTCAAGCTGACGCATTTTAGTTTCTTACAGTAAAACACACTCTTACTTCACTGATATGAAACAATCAGACAGCTCCATAGTGTGTGATCTGTGAAGCGTCAATGCTTAAAACAACAGAAGCCTCCAAAACACACAGACAGCACAGGGCTACCTTCAAAATAAAAGCACTGTTTGGAGACGGGCTGTAAATATTCATTCATTATCTATTTATTTAATGATTTTCCTTTTTCAAATTATTTCCTATCTTAAACTCGGTACTCAACCTTAATTATTTTTGCTGCAAAGACAATTGTGCCCGTAGCGCTGATATATTTTCAATTTTAGACTGTCTTCTGTTTATTTAGTCTTGGATTGCTGCTTGGACAGCATTTAACCCCTTTGGTACCTTAAGTAATGTGTAACAAATTTAAAACGTATTATCTTAGCACAGGATTTTAGTGGAACAAACATAACTGCATCAAAATTCTTAAAGAATCTAAACTAAGTACTACTCATTAACCATAATGTTGCATTTGGTAAATGAGTATAGTTTTGAGTACTCAGGAATATATATATATATATATCCTTAAATTAACATAAGTTATAATTACATTTCGTATTATTACTCTTGATCTGCAAATGAAAGAAAGCTTTAAAATCAATGTAGCGCAATAGAAGGTTGGGGAGAAGGGTAAGTTGAGCCAGTGGGTAAGTTGAACCACCCCCTGTAACCAGGCAACGCCTTATAGTTGTAATCACGTGACCAGAAATTATGCAAGCTCCTCCCATTTTTCATTGCCTGTGAAAGAGAGATGCTCATTGTGGTCTGGTGAGTAAACATTTTTACAAAAAAACGTTTTTTGCTTGTCAAAGGAAATTTTCTAGATGTCAGCTATATCGGCTGTCATGTCAAAAAAAATGTATCCAGGTTTAAACACATATATTGTATATGTTGATGTGTTGGCAGCGTATTAAACCATGTGAATCATTAAGCTAAAGATGACTCTGAATTTTAATGCTATGCTATTTTTTCTAAAATGGTGGCTATGGGGTAAAGTGAACCATGGGCCTTGGGGTAAGTTGAGCCAGTTTTTCAATGGAGAAATGAATGAAAGTAGGCCAAGTTGATAATAAGAGCTCATTGTAGGCTACATTTAAAGTTGAATTCACCCTGTGTTTGATTGGTAAGATGTATGAAATTTTATCACCATTTGTATGATTACTTATCCTTTTAACATGTTAAAAAAAATCTATCACTTCAATCGAAATGTATATTAAAAATATTTGAAAAACTAAGCTTGTATTTGGTTTGTTATTTATTGTTTATAGTTACCTTTAGCATGTGTTGTAGGTATGCCCAGGTTTGAACAGTGGTTCAATTTACCCCCTGACCTCGATCAACTTACCCCTAAC
>NW_011337270.1:0-9119 GCF_000735185.1 Notothenia coriiceps
CCTGATTCTGTGTCCAGAGATTTAATAGCTTATTATAGCTGTGTGTAGGTTTTAATATCACATTTAGCCTTGCTGGGAATTGAATTAAAAGTCAATATGTAAGTTGCCATAAACACTGTTGTGCTCTTCTGACAGAGATGATAAATTACAGCGGTTTATCAAAACAATGGACAGCTGATAGCTTTATAACGACCTCTCCGAGGACAGGATTTCTCCTTTCTTTAAAATGCCTGTTGCTTCGACTCCTCTCTACTCAGTACTCCTGCAAGACATCTCCGCTCGCGAGTAGTCTAAGCGAGGAGTCGAGGAGGTGCAAACTTGGACTTGGGAATGGGCTATAGTTTGTTGAGAAGTGTAAAACCGGCATTTCAAGAATGAGAAGATGCAGCACACAATGTCATTAGGAGATGCAATTTCACCATTGGGAAAAAGATGATCAAATAAAAGCTGAAGAGGACAGCATGAAAAATGTATATAATATAATATAAGCAAAGTGTCATGATTTTGTTTTTAATGTGCGATCAATATACTCTGTTCTAACCATCCAGAACCCTCAGGTCTTCTGGGAAGTCTCTGCTTTCTATCCCCGGAGTGAGACAAAACTAAACATGGAGAAGCAGCGTTCAGTTATCATGCTCTATACATCTTGAACAAACTCCCTTTAAACTTTAAACTAGCAACTCTCTTCTCTTATAAATCCAGGCTAAATACTTTTATTTTTGCATATCATATCTTAAACTGCACTGTAAGTCTTATCCTTGTATTTTATACAGGTCTTATGGTATGTTAGCTTGTTTTATTTGTATTATCTTGGACTCATGTTGAAATGTGCTGTATACATAAACGTGCCTTGCCTTGTCCATCAACCCTAACCTAAACACACCTGCTGTCATAGTGAACGGGCTCGGCTCATTTAAATAATGCAGCAGCACTGACAATGACTCTGCGTATTTGAAGCAATTTATCTGCGTGTTTTTATCCTCATGGCTTATTGCACCTTTAAGTGGCTTTGGATAAAAGCATCAAAAAAATAAAATGTGGGTGTGTAGGTATTGGTTTGGCATTGGGCCATAGAGTGTTTTTATAACATAAAGCAGGAAACATAGTCGGAGACAAAGCCAGATTCAAAGCACAGGGAATGGAGCTGGTGATATTGGGCTATAAAAATGAAATGGATGTGACCTCTAAAATATGTAGTTCACTTTTATACTGAGTCATGATCCTTTATTTCATGTTTTTGATGTAAAAAAGCTGACTGAACAACAAACAAACATCCCTCAGGGGCTTTCAGGAAGTCCCGGATTCAAACAGGCTCTGTTTGGATAACCACCAAGTTAATTTGCACAAAACCCGTTTAATGTCGATGTAACCAGCAAGCACAACACAAAACATCTACTCAATCCAAACAGTGGATACAAATATTCAAAAGCCAGACATGCTCAGTGCTTCCTGACTGGACTGCATTCTGCTGACAGAGACGATCAAACAAGTCCAACAGCATTTGTTCAGCGATAGAAAATCTAAAGCCACACTCACCTCTCTGTAGTACTGACCCACAGCCTGGTGAATATTCGGTACACTATTGACGAAAACTTTATTAAAAAGAAGCGCAGTTTAACGCTGTCGTACAAAACAAAACCGGTTCTTCCTGCTTTAATGACGCCTCTCAGTAACCATCCCTAAATAGGAATCTACACAGCCACCGCTTTTAATGTCATTATTACTGATGACAAAATTACATGTGTCAACCTTTTTTTACTAAGAGATAAGATAATATAGTACTTTATTGATCCCAATTTGGGAAATGTTTGTGTTGCAGGAGCATTAAAAGACATGGCATTGTACAATACAAATTAGAATGTAGAATTTGCAAATCAACAGTAGCGATATTCATACCGCTTACGTCACATTAGTATGCATATGAGTGTAATAAAACTGTGAAGTGTCAGTGGTTTAACACCTCTGAACCCCTCCGAACCACTATCTGAAGCAGTCACTGGCCTAAAACGATACGAGCCTCAATACGCGCTTCACCAAAAACTTCCTGGATAACTCAAACCGTGCTCCGAAGCCTCGGCTCGTCACATCACTAGCTGTCACCCTGGCTTTGCCACAAGCTAATGTTGGTTGGATTGGTTAAGGTGTGCCAACTTCATGTATGTAAAAAAATAATGAAATTTTCGACAGTATGTCGAAAATATCTTGATAAAAGACATTGCAAAATAATATATCGAAAATAAAAAAGATAAATAACAGTGTCCAAACGGCCATGGAAGTGTGTTGAAAATATAGAGAAAAAAGAGTTAATAGAATATTATGAAAATATCAATAAGGAGGTCAAAATATGAAAAAAAAAAAGTGATTGTATACACCAGTATGTTGAACAAATAATAGTATAGTATTTCATATATATCATTTAAAAAAGAGTCACAGTGTAGAATGTCCGAACATTTATTTTAAAAGTACTAGTATAGTATGTTAAAAGTATCTTGAAAAAAGTCCAAGTATAGTATGTAGTTAAGAATTGTATTATATATAGTTTGTCTGCAATGTCAGTAGGATTTCTAAAAATATGAAAGAAAGACATAGTATAGTTTGTCAAAAAGATCTTGAAAAAGACATGACATTGTGTGTTGGAATGGTTTTGAATAAACACATCAGTATTTAAAAAAAGTCAAATTGTATCAAGTGCATCACACAACTCAAATTACTCCATTTGAACCATATTATAAATAAGTAAAGAATGGTCATAGTATATAGCAGGGCTGTATATAATAGTTGGTGGCCGGTTGATGAAACTGATCCAAAATAAGGGGTCAGGAATAATATGGCTCGAAATATGAGCAATCATGTTAATAGCTAAAAATACGGTAAAGTACTGCAACAACAACAACAACAACAACAACAACATAGGAGTGCTTATATTGTATGTTGTAAAAGCAGGACAAAAAAATAAATAAAATGCTGCAGTGTTTTTGAAACAAGAACCATATGCCCAAAGCATTTCTACATTTAGATGACATGTTCAGAACGCAGTACATTTGAACCATTAACTCATTTCAATCAGGAGAGACTTAGATTGTAGTTGATAACATTTTTATTGCCGTATGCACAATAGCGTTTCGGAGATTAGACCCCATCATACTGTGAAGAATTAAGGGGGAGGAGAAGCCAACTAGAAAGAGAAACCCCCAAAACAATAATGAATGATGCGATACGATCATGAATTATACAAGTAGCACGTGCTGAACGTGGACATATACTTACGATGTGACGAGTCTATGGAAACAATGAAGGTTAGGCAGAGATATGCAGTGGGAGAGAAGGAAAAATACAAATTAGAATAAGGGTGAGCTGCGGCCCGTGTGAGGGAGCTGATCTACTGCATATACGTTTGAGGCGTGTTTAGGGGAGAGCTTCTCTCGGCCCGAATGTGATACTGATGGTATAATACGACTAACGAGAGGGCTTGGGCCGCGTTGGGTAGTGCGTACTCTCATGCAATATTTGTTTGCTTGGGGAGAAACTCCTGAATTTGGCTGATTTGCTGGGGCGTGTGTTATAGGGTCTGATCTCCCTGCCCCCGATACTAGTGTGGCAAGGAGTATGGCTCCTGGTAGCTCGCTGAGCTGCTGGGCTGTGTTATAGGGACTGATCTCCCGGCCCCCTGAGACTAATGTGGCAAGGAGTATGGCTCCTGATCGTTCACTGAGCTGCTGGCTCATGTGATTGGCTTAGAATTGAGGAGACATCTGATTGGCTATAGATAGAAAAAATTACAAGTACGAATCGGGTGACCGTCAGGGGAGTCTCAAAAAACCCACACACGAATGCACAGCGATCCATGCACAGCAAGCGGTTTGTGTTTGCAGGTTCAGGGGATTTAAACGGAAAACAAATATGTGAGGATCAAAAATACATATGTAAAACTTTTTTCTGTATTTGGATTTTATTTACATGTATATGAAACGGAACACATTTGTGTGTGCATTGAAAAATGCAAGTGTGGATCCGGAAATATAAGTGTGAATCCTTTTGCGGATCATGAATTACAAGTGTGAATCCTTCTGTGTGCATGTGTGTATTATGAGACTGTTCTGAGCCCATACTAATGTGGCCAGGAGTATGGCTCCTGATAGCTCGCTGAGCTGCTGGCTGTGTTATAGGATCTGAGACTAATGTGGCCAGGAGTATGGCTCCTGATAGCTCGCTGAGCTGCTGGGCTGTGTTATAGGGTCTGATCTCCCGGCCCCTGATGATTGGTTGCGGGGAGTGAGGCTCCTGTTTAGAGAACGAGAGTAGAGAAAATGAGAGACATTGCATGTGATACAACGTGTCTGAGAGATATAATTACACCACCAACAGTTATATGCGTATCTTACCAGTTAAGGTTTGAGGGATCTTTGATTAGCCAGTAAAGTGCGGATATCAGGTCGGATGTAAGAGGTGAATGCAGAGGATGGCCAATGCATATTGCATTTCAGGAGGATTTGCTTAAGATATTGGCAGAAGCAATTTTTTGTTAGGGGAAAATTGCCCGGGATAAGAAATAGTGGGGACATGGTTCTAGATTTGGGTCTCATGCGCAGAAATGTAATCATGGATGAGTAAGGGCAGAACTTGGAATCGGTTCTGGCTACTATGACTGAGCAAGCGCCTCCGCATTTAGAATGCTTCAGACGTAGGCTGTAATGGCTGGCGCGAAAAGATAAATCGGAAAAGCAAATACCTCTTATGGGATCGAAGGTGTAAGAGAGAGTGGTGAATTTGCCGGATCTGAGAAAGGCATAAAAAGCCAAAAGAAATAGGGCTTGCAGCATTGCGTCTAGGTATGGAGAGAAAATCCCTTGACTAAGTTCTGACAGCATTTTATGCAAAATGGAAAATGTAATAGGCTGTCTGCTATCGGGCACGGAATTTGATGTTTTGGATATGCCTCTAAGAATAAGTTTGACTGCAGGATGAGAGAAGATGCTGGTGAAGCTGGGGTCGTAGCGTCTAATATTAAATTGGATGCCGGCGAGCAGGCTGCGAATGTACTGGGGCTTGAAATGCCGGTCATCCGTGCAATAGCAAATAAAGGCGCACATGTTGTTGATAGTAACAGGTTTAAGAGGCATGCGTAGTGTTGCAGAACATGGCAAATGTATACCAGGCAAAGTTCTACGTTTTGATTGTAGACTTAGCCAGCCCTTTCCTCATAAAAGATCTAGCTGAGTCGAGGTAGCTCGTCATAGGATTGGATTTTAATATATGAGGTGGAATGGGGGAATCTTGATCGGTCGTGGATTGGCGTCTGGGCATATTCTCCGGAAAGCCTGAAAGTTGAAACGAGAGAGAGCGTCAGCGAAAGTGTTGAGGTGACCAGGAACGTGGCGAGCTTTAATGATGAAGTTATGAGTGATTGAAGACCATGTGATGCTTCTCATAAAGGGCATGATGTCTTTAGCAGAAGACCGCCCTTTGTTTATGACGCCTACTACTGCTTCGTTGTCGCATAGGACTGAAATGCGTTTGCGTGTCCAGAGATGGCCCCATACGTGACAAGCTACGGCTATAGGGTACATTTCGTGCATTCCAGAGGATGGAGCGAGATGGGAGATGGGGGACGGCCAGAAGCCTGCGAACCATTCTCCCTGAAAAGACCCCCCAAAACCCACGGATGGGGCGGCGTCTGTGAAAAACTTCAGGGAGTCAGAGGAATGCACCAGGTCATCGTAGAAGAACGAGATACCGTTCCAGTGGTCGAGGAGGTGGGACCAGAAGCGTAGATCGGAGCGGCAGCCCTCGTCTAGGGAAATCAGGTCGTGGAGATTATTGACGGAAGACGCCAGCGTTAGAAGGCGGGAGATGGAGGAGTGCCCTTGCGGGATGACGCGCATGGCGAAATTCAGGTGTCCGAGGAGGGAGAGCAGTTTTTGTTTTGTGAGGTTTTTTGCCTCGCAGTGGGATTTAGCTATATCTCTAATGCACTGCAGTTTGTCGGAGGGAAGGGATGCCTTCAAATCAATGGATTTCAGGGTGATGCCGAGAAACTCCAGACTGGAGACGGGACCTGATATTTTCTCTTTTGCCAAAGGAACTCCGAGCGCCTGGAAGCAGTGTTTAAGTTTATTAAAGGATGTGCCGGAGTTGTCGCAATAAGAAGTCGTCTAGCAGATGGAGTACGGAGGGAATTCTCGCTCGATTGAGTAATATCCATACTAGTGCCTCAGAGACGGAGTTGAATATGCAGGGACTGCTTCTGCAGCCGAACGTTAATCTGACGGCAAAATAATATTTTGCATTCCATCTAATGCCGAACATGTTCCACTGGGAGGGATGGACGGGAAATATTTTAAATGCATCGGAGATTTCGGCTTTGGAGAGCCAAGCGCCTTGGCCTGTGAGTTTGATGAGTTTGATAGCGTTGTCGACGGTGGAGTAGTGTAGTGAGAATGGCTCTGATGGAATGAGGCTATTAACGCTGGAGAAAGGGCCGGAACGAGTGGCTGAGAGATCGAAAATGAGCCTCTTCTTCCCTGAGTACTTCCTGGTGGCTACGCCGAGTGGACTTGTGCGAAATACGGAGAAAAGTGGGGATGTACATGGCCCGATTATGTAACCCTTGCTGACCTCTTTCTCTAGCAGCTGGGAGACGGTTTCTGGGTCTTTAATGGCCGACTGCAGATTTTTTGCTACATAAGTTGTTGTGGGGAGAGAGAGAACCCCGACTCTCAAACTTTGGGAAAGCCCTGAAAGGACGTAATCGACGAACACGGGATGGGAAGATAGTTCTGCTGCCAGAAGTGAAATGTTAATTGGTGTGGACGGGTGAGATTTCAGAAGAGTTTTTGCCCGCACAGTTTCTGCATCTTGTGGGGGGCTGAGCGCCTGGGGCACACGGATCGGGGATGAGCATCCTTGCAGGAACTACATATATGGAGAAAATTACAGTTTGGGTAAGTACACAAGTACATCTCCACAAGTACACACATTTTCATTGAAGTTATTGCAGATCGTGTTACCCTGCCATGGCCGCACCTGGCGGTTTTGTCTTTCATGAAATGCCTGGGGCGGGAGGATTTGAGGGGATGATAGCGCTACTATGAGGCAGAAGGGAGCAATGTGGCCTGGTTTACCGCATTGAGAGCAGGAGATCATTGGGGAGCCTCCGGTGGCCATTACTAGTAGCTCGGTATCGAGCACTGACCAGTCCAAACGACTGTTTGCCTGAGAAATAAAGTTAGCGGCTTTCCTGGAAAAGCTTTTATGGTAGTGCAGAAATATGTTTTTTGCGTAATTCTGGTTTAGATCCGCGATTAGCGCCAGGTAGCGGTCGAGCTCGTGTCTTCTCTCGGGATAAACGGAACAGATCACATCCCTGTAGACTCCGAAAGCTACGAGGAACTGATATTAAGGTCTCTATTGAGGCGGGGATCTGCTGCCTTAAAGACTGCTGTTATTCCTCCCCCGGAGGAAATATTTGCTTCGCACTCGGGAGAGGGTAGAAGGAGGCTGACCAGATTAATGTCTTTGCCTTGTAGTATTTTTGCCCTCAGCCGGTTTGAAATGTTAGCTGCCTTTGACATGTAAGGCCTACCTAGGGGTGGGGCTAGAGTGGCTGAGGCCAGGGAATGAGCAGTGGCCCCGTCTTGCGGAAGTGAAATGGGCTGGCGCAGCGAAGGCCCTGGGAGCGACGTGGAAAATTGAGCTGCAGTGATGGTGGAAGAGGCGGAGGTGGATGCTCTCTCCAGTGATTGCAATCGAGCATCGATGTTGTGCAGGGAGTTGGCCAGGGATTGTAGCGATGAGATGATGCTGGTGTCTGGTGACTGCTGATCTGCAGAGCTCCCTGGGAAGGGAGGGTTGGCGGGAAGAGGGTTTTTCTTCTTAGCCGGAGGGGCCTCTGCGTGGGCTGATTTGCAGAGTCTTTTGCCCCCACGACAGCGCCCGAGCCCACGCCCGGCAAGGGGGACTGCTGGATCGTCTGACTCCTGCATGGGGAGACGGTTTGTAGCGAGTACTGCCAACTCGCGGAGCTGAGAAAGGGGAAGGCCTGGAGCGGGGGAAATGCCCTGCTCGTCGAGTTGAGAAATGAGAAAGCCTGTCTCTGCTGAGGGGGAGCCGGCTCGGGAGGCTAACCGGGCGCTGGTGCGCCGGCCGCCTGAGGATGTGGAAGCAATCTCGCAGGTCTTGCTGGGATCGGCATCCTCCTGGAAGGGATCTTGGTCCGAATCGGACATGATTTGTTGATCGTGTCGAGTGACGCACCGAGTAGATATTATGCTTGCATCAATTCTCCTGAACGATGCTGACGGGGGAGAGAAGAGCAGATTTAAACGTTTTGCCAGGTGTGCTGTAATTGGCTGGGAATTAGACGCAGCCGGTTGGTTTAGCTGGGGTGAGTTGCGCCTTTTGCTGATTGAGAAAGGGGTCGAGTGAGTGAGGGAGAATTGTGAATGAGAGCGTGGGAACCAGTCTTCCTGAAATAATTTACGCTAAGCTTCATTTAATGCATCCGAACCGTGTATTCCAATGCCGTTATGTGATGACTTCCAAAGAGAAAAGCAAGAACACTCGGAATAAAGTATTATTTAATTTTATTTAAATGTTTTCGGATATCATATCGCATTAACACCATATCCCAACGTGCATTGCGGCTAAAACATCCAATCAACGAGCTTCAAGCTGAGGATCTTGGGTAATCAGTTCAGTGGGTTTGTGGTGTGTATCACTCGAAATGTCCCTTATAGGCCTATGTCTCTTTCCGGTGAATTTATTTATGGCTAAAAAGCATGCTAAAAAGCCCAAGATTATAGAATTAAACAAATAAATAAAAACAAGGATAATTGTGTGTTATTGTTGAGAAAATAACAGTGTATTATTTAGAAAAGTTAACAAATGAGAAGGAAAAAAAGATTAAAAAAAATACAGATTTCAGTATTTTGAGGCTCTAAGCTCCATTTATTTTCCTCACAGATGGCAAAAAAAGTCCGAAATATACGGCATGTAATTTACGTTAGAATAAATAGAATGGTTTTGAATAATAGATGAGAGTAAAATCTACGTCACTTTACAGCCCCGCCCACTTTTGGGGAAACCAACGCTGTCATTTGAACGGCGATCAAGCCTGAAGC
>NW_011337271.1:0-2246 GCF_000735185.1 Notothenia coriiceps
GTCTGCGGTGGAGGTTGATGCTTCTGGTGATAGACGTGTGTGTGTGTGTGTGTGTGTGTGTGTGTGTGTGTGTGTGTGTGTGTTTGTATAGATAAGAGTGTTTAGTTTATGGAGCCTACTGGAGTCAATAGTGCAAATATGGTTGTGTTTATGGTTGAAGGATAGTGATTTAATGTGAACACATGAGGCCTTTTAACATTAGTTTGAGCTGATTGATGTTTTATTGTTTTAATTGTATTCGTATTAAACATTTTTGGACCCTTTCAAACCTTCCCATTAAGTGCTTCTGCTTTTCTGTAATGTCTATGATCGTAAAAGCATTCGGCAAAATGCCTAAAATGTAAATCCACAACACTTCTCTCATTGGAAGATGTATATTGTTATGCATTTCAGTTCCAGGTCTTTTAGCTCTGCAGTACATTATGATTTATGATCTCAGTAATGGCTTCAATTATTTAACTCCTCAGAGTTTCTGAGTGGATGTTGTTGGTCTCATTTAGTCGATCATTCATTTTGTTTTTGGCAGGGTAACACACCCTCTAATTTAACCTTCTTAAACTTTTTGTGCAGGAGACATCTTCAGACACAACATGCAGGAAACTCAACCTGGTCTGAAAACGTCGCAAAAGTTTTGGAGTTGCTGCAAACGAGATTGTGAGGTCGTAGTTAGTTTTTAAAAATGGAGTGCGAACACCTTAAAGGTAGGGTAGGTAAGAATGGAGAAACCAGCTCGAGTGCGCTAGAATTTGAAAATACGCAGCCGAAAAAAATCTGCCCCTTCCTTCAGACTTCCTTCCAGAGCCCCTCCTCCAACACACATGAACGCGCACATGACCAATGAGGGCACGAGATAAGTTTGTGCACAGATGGAAGGCTGACAGGCAGGTAGGCCATCCAGTTATTTTAGCCGGGCCGGCTCAGATGATTGGTCGTGCTTTTTACAGCGTCACAGCTTCCACAGATGACATTTTTGTATGCATTTATTGTCAAAGCATTTAATTTATTCATTGCTATCGGGATGTTAAGAACATTCCATGGAATATAACAACAAGTGTTTCTGAAGTGAATTACCTACCCCACCTTTAAAGCTAGTGTAAGTGTATGGAATTGAAGTTATTGACAACAAGAAAGGACTCAAACAAACTACTGAAATAAATGGTTGCAATAATTGTAATAGTTAATTGACTCATGATCTTAGGGAAACAGTTGGTAATTCTCTTGACGTGAAGGATTACGTTTCTGATTTAACCGATGAGGAGACATGTTCAGACACACACGGCAGGACGGAGGTGAAAAAGGCAGACAATCCAACCTGGTCTGAGGACTTTAATGAAAGACAAAGATTTAAGAGTTGCTGTGTAAACCTGATCGACACAATGTGAGGTCGTAGTTATTTTAGATCCTTTTAGCAAAGTTGGACTGAACATATGAACATGGTGTGCTTAAGGCTAGCGTTTTTTATGATAATGAAATCTAAATGTATATTATAGTCAACAAGAGAAGACTCAAACCAACTACTGAAATAATTGGTCATTGTTGCAATCATTTAAAGAAGTAATTATCTCATCATCTTAGGGAAACAGCTGGTCATTTTCTTGACACGATGGGTTACATTTTAAATGAAAGAGATAAGGGTGGCTGTGGCTCAGCTGGTCTTCAAATCTGGAGGCAGTCAACATGTCGAAGTGTCCTTGGGGGAGATTGGCCAACGGTGTGAGTGTGTGTGAATTGTAGTCGTCCTGAGCAAGTGTGTGTCAGCTCCTGTCTGTGTATGAATATCACTTGTCTATGCAAAGCTCTTTGAGGGGTCGCAAAGACAATCTAGTTCATTTAAACATAAAGTCTAACCACGGTCGCTCTCTGCGTCTATCACTAACATACGGCCCAATTCCAATCAGGCCTCTCCGACCTCCAACTTTGGGGTGTTACGTTATATAGCAGACCCTCCATGTGAACAAAGTGGGAAGTGAGAAGAAACAGATTGGATTGGATTTAGGCCTTTCCTGTCTGCAGCTCTTTATCCAAAGAAATTAGGAGAGCAGCTCTCACCAAAAGGCGTTTAACTTCGAACTATCTGTTTGATGGAGGCATCATTAGACTCAGTGGAGAGTGTGTGTGTGTGTGTGTGTGTGTGTGTGTGTGTGTGTGTGTGTGTGTGTGTGTGTGTGTGTGTGTGTGTGTGTGTGTGTGTATGTGTGTGTCTGTGTTTGAGAGTATGTGTGTCTGTGTTTGAGAGTGTGTGTGTC
>NW_011337272.1:0-2850 GCF_000735185.1 Notothenia coriiceps
TGCGATGCTAAATCAGTGGAATACTCTTTTGGGTCTAAACTAATGAACGTAACCCTCTCGTCCTTTTACCATGTAGCAATACATTGCACTTAAAGGCCTTCATTATTGTCCATGTACTAAATTGAGTATCAGCCATTAGATAAATTAAAGGAAGTAATTTAGAACATTGAAATACCTGAATAAGGAGAGTAAACATATTAAAGTGGACCTATCATGCTATATTTGAAACATATATTGTAGGGCCATACCTATATAAAACACGTCTGTGAAGTTTGTTTTTCAAAATACCAAACAGATCATGTATTTTAGCCATGCCTCATTTTGCTCCATTTGCTCTTTTCCAGGGCTGATTCTGCTTTTGTGGCAGACTACAGCGCCACTTACAGGCCTGGCATATGTACTACAGCGTCTCCAGCGCTTTCGAGCGGTCTCTCATTCCCCTGATAGGCGGAGCACCCCTTTTCTGACGTTCCAGCCCCGTTTTAAGAGATTTGGGTATGGAGGAAAAGAGAGAGGGTTGTGTTTTCTGACACTTGGTGAGTTCCCTGGACACACCGGGGACACATATTCATGTATAAAAGACGTACAAAGGAGCATTTTGCATGATAGGTCCCCTTTAAGTTTAGGGACATTTATATACAAAGAATTAAGCAGTTTTGATAAAATATACCTTTTTTAAAGCTTTCATTGAAATTATTTGGAAGCGTTTCTCCCACATGTGTTCAGGGACTGTTGGAAAGGTCGAAATCAGACAAAATATTGTATTTTTGTGGCTGTGAGAAATTGTGTATTTTTTGTGAGTTCTTTTATTAATGGTTGGGATGAATGAATGAAGATAATTTGTCTGCTTTTCCAAATGGAAAATCAAAATAACGGAAGCCTCTTCTCCTGAACAGGCGGTCCAAACTGCAGCATGGGGTTCTGTTTGGTCCAAAGTAGCAGCTTTGCTCTTTACTTTCATGTCCAAATCCACTTTTTACAGAGCCAACGTGGCTTTAAACGCGTTCTGTTCCTCCAACTCCGGCTTCAGAGCTTTGTTTTAAATGCTAATAAACCTAGAAAGCTTAGTCTCTAATGGCTGTCTGTTTTTGTTGCTTAAAAGCGGCCCCTTTGTGTATTAAACCTGACTGGTTCAATATGTTCCCGCTCCCTGAAGTGCGCCAAAGCTGTGGAAAACGTCATTAAGCTTCCACAGCTCGTGTGCACTGATTTTCCAATGAAACGTGAGTAATAATGACAATATCAGCTGGAGGTCACGGTGACGATGTGGCTCACGCTGGGGTTTTCACAGCTGTGAGGGTTCAACTTTTCTCACTTTTATAACGCTGGAAACACCTGCTACACCACAAGTATATATTTAACATCCATTTATGAGCAGCTGGTATAAAAGTTGGCCTACAAGGTGATACAAAAATATATGAAACATGCTTTTAAATGTGTATTTGTATGATACTTTAAATTGCGAAAACTGGGAACTGTGGTTTTTAAAGAGGCCTTTTATGTGTTTTGTGCATTTAAATGGTCTGCAAAGGCTACAATCCCAAAGTTACCTGATAGGCCAAGTGGTTGACAAATCACAACAGAGCCGGCCAGCTAACCAATCAGAGCAGACTGGGCTCTGGTTTCAGACAGAGGGTGAAAAGAGGTGCTGCAGCTGAACATTAAAGCATGGAGACATGTCACAGTAGAGACACTACATACTGATATACACCTGAACATCAGCAGGAGAGGACTCTTTAAAGTAGAGACACTACATACTGATATACACCTGAACATCAGCAGGAGAGGACTCTTTAAAGTAGAGACACTACATACTGATATACACCTGAACATCAGCAGGAGAGGACTCTTTAAAGTAGAGACACTACATACTGATATACACCTGAACATCAGCAGGAGAGGACTCTTTAAAGTAGAGACACTACATACTGATATACACCTGAACATCATTAGGAGAGGACTCTTTAAAGTAGAGACACTACATACTGATATACACCTGAACATCAGCAGGAGAGGACTCTTTAAAGTAGAGACACTACATACTGATATACACCTGAACATCAGCAGGAGAGGACTCTTTAAAGTAGAGACACTACATACTGATATACACCTGAACATCATTAGGAGAGGACTCTTTAAAGTAGAGACACTACATACTGATATTAACCTGAACATCAGCAGGAGAGAACTCTTTAAAGTAGAGACTACATACTGATATACACCTGAACATCAGTAGGAGAGGACTCTTTAAAGTAGAGACACTACATACTGATATACACCTGAACATCAGCAGGAGAGGACTCTTTAAAGTAGAGACACTACATACTGAACAGATTATGTCCTCTTTAAGGACACTGAACACAAATTGGATCAATGATTGGACACGGACTAAATAGATGTTGCTTTAAAACATTTAATCAATGTTTTAATGCCTACATTTCCATTCCTCTCACATTAACAATCAAATGCAATCCTGGCTCAGTAAAGTGCTCCCAAAACGTGGCAAAGGGAAGTTGTACGTATATAGCTAGTTTCTGATCATCAATTTTGCTGTAGCTTATTAATATAAGACTGAAGATAAATCAGCAAATCCAGACATTATCATCTTGATCTATTCTCATCCTGTCTCAATGTTCTGCCAACAGTATCCTTCAGATCCAATGCAACAGGTTTAGCATTCAAGTACATTTTCACACCTAGCAGAGGGAAAGTTGTGTGGATTTTTTATTGAGTCATGAAATGGTAATGAGGAAATTATGACTGTGTGTGTGTGTGTGTGTGTGTGTGTGTGTGTGTGTGTGTGTGTGTGTGTGTGTGTGTGTGTGTGTGTGTGTGTGTGTGTGTGTGTGT
>NW_011337273.1:0-3456 GCF_000735185.1 Notothenia coriiceps
AAAGAAAAGTAAACCTATTTAATTGGTGTATTTACATATACGGGCAATTGGAGATGTCTTCTTTATATTACATACATAAAATAATATGAAGTGAAAATATTTCTAAACCCTGTTTGGTTTTCATATTGTTGGGATTCATTATATATAACACCAAAATAAGTACAGCTAGATCTGACTCCATATTGAACAGTTTTGAAAACAGTCTTGAAAACAGTTTTGAAAATAGTTTGAAAATATTTTGCCTAGTGTCAGAAATTATTACCGGCACTCGTGACTGCAGCTGGTTGCTAGGTGAAGGGGGCGGCTAAAATGTAGGGGTAACTGCCGGTGACGTACAAGGACATGCTCCGTAGACCGTCTCATTTCGCAGGAGGACCCAGCTTGGATCCTCCGCGGACTGCGAGTCCTCAGGAGGACCCAGCCTCTGAATTGGGACACAGCTATAGTCTTATATTTCAACAGTTTTACGACAAACTGTGACTTTTTTTACATGTAAATGATTGTTTAAGATTGACAAACATCATATGTGTCATTCGTGGCACAATTCAAACGGGATCAAAAGATAACTTTTCTCTCTCCATTGACTTCAATGTATAATTTTCCGCTTCCGGGGTCCCATGGAGGCTCCCGGAAGTGGAGGGACTAAAGAAACTTTTTAGCACTCCAAGAATAATAAAAAGACATACTATACCACATGTAAAATAAATGTGAATAAACACAATGACCTACAAAGATAAGAAAGTAAAGATAATGAATTTAAGACAATATTTGACAAACTGTTATATTTTAAAATGAAACGCTGAGCAGACGTTAGTTTAATACACCAGTTTATTAAGTGACCCGCAGATCTGATCTGAAGTCAGTTTGCTCTGCTGCGGATTTCCCGCCTCCAACAGGACTCTCCCGCTCAGACTGACCTGAGATCAGCTGTTACCGTCCTCTCTGTTCCCGCCCTCACGAGGTTCACTTCCTGCTCCGGTGCAGCTGCCATATTTGTTACAGATACAAAAATAACAGTTTTAAATAACAGTTTGTATTAAAAGGTGTATTTGCAGGTGAGCTAGCTGTCGGGTCAGAATCATATCAGGCGACTTAACATCGAGGGACTCTACAAGAGGAGAAGGTAAAACTCGCTTTATTTAGTGTGCTAACAGGCTAACGGCTAACAGTAGTTGTAAACACCACTGCACTTCCGGTCTGGACTTTCAACTTAAAATAGGGACTCACGAGATGGGCCGCAGCTGAGAAAATAACAGATAATGTTTTTGAATAAGATGTGTCCAAATGATTCCTTATTTCTGTATCTCGTGTGCATGCCTTTTATCTAGTAGTGTCTGTCTTTTGTGGGAACAATAAAGGAATTCAGATTCTCCTGAAACCACTGTACAGTCTACACATAATACACTTCATATGCTCTTATTTTGAAGTCCACTTCCACAACATCCGGCTGTGTTCTGTCGGCTCGGTAACTTTCCCTGAGAAACAACACGGAGCTCCGGAGGATCCGAGGCTCCTTAATGTTCCCTTTATCGCCTTTACTATTTGTACCCTCTTTATTCACTTTACTCGCCGTATCCGTTAACCCCACAACAACAGATCTGTTTGTTACGCGGAGGGATACACAAACCGCTTCACAGCCTCGGAGGGATTCGTTCTGTTAGCATTATCTTAGCAGAGAGCAGTAGCCCAAAGAGAAGCCGCGGTGAGTAAACAATATACACTCTTATTTTCATGTTTAATCTGTTTAAAGATAATTATATATTAGCATAAAAAGTTTATTAAGAGCCATAACCCCCTGTACTCGGTCCGCCTGCAGAAACTAACCGGATGTGGAAGTAGTTTTTTCTCGGTGTTAAAATAGGACATTTGTGAGAGACTTCCCCCGGAAAACCAACAACTTAATATCAAACAGTTTCCTGTGTGTCGAGGAAGTGAATGTTTGGGACGGTTTTTACCGGTGTTTGTGGTGAATAACAGCCCGGGGAGAGGGGCCACATGGCGGACTCTTTCTGCCCGTGGAGGCGCGTAAAATGGCTCCTCGGCCGTGGAGAAAGAATCCTCGTCTCTGTCCGTTAACTCTCCATCAGAACGCTGTGTAGCGCTGAGGGGCCCATTATCGGACAGGCAGCATCAGGCTAACTCAGCTAGCATTGGGCTCTTCTCCCAGTTAATAAGACCATTGTTTCCACTTTAAACACAAACTAACATTAATGTAGGCAGCATCGAGATTACCTATGAAGCTAAAGCACGTATTCTACACCGTGGAGATACTCTGGTTGCATGTGAACGTACACAGTGTTAGCATCATATTACATTTGAAGTCGTCTGTATTTTTAATTACGTATTAGTATTTAAACTTATATGTTTTGTGAGCTTAGTGATTTATTTATTTGTTTTTATTTATTATTTCTCTGTACAGCTCTTTGTATTTTGTTCAGGAGGTTTTAAAGTGCTGTACAGATAAAGCTGTATTAGTGGTACTAAAGTTTAAGCACAAATACCACATGGTGAACATGCTAATACTACAAATAAATAAAAGTACTGCATTGAATAAAGTACTTTTATTAACACCAATGCTCCCAGTTCCAAAGGTAAGCCCAGTGTGCAGGAAGAACCATTTCAGAGTCACACTGGTTATGAGGAATGAATCACATAGCTGGTCAATTAATAAAGGGATGAATTAAAGAGGGATTCATACATTACAAAGTGGAAATATACATTTAAAATAATTAGGTAAAAATAGAAAGAGGAATAAATAAGTAAAAATCAAATGTGTGAATATAATGATAAAGAAATAAAATACTGGAAATATAAAGAGGAATAAATAAAACAATTTGTTGATTTTATTTGATATCTTCTGAATCTGCAGAGAACCTAGAGTAATCCAATGAAGGCGTAGCAGCACGAGTATAGGATGAGTACATTAAACAGTATTATAAAAGTGTGTGTGTCTCTCAGATGTCTCTGGTGGACCTGGGGAAGCGTCTGCTGGAAGCGGCTCGTAAAGGTCAGGACGATGAGGTCAGGAACCTGATGGCCAACGGAGCGCCGTTCACCACCGACTGGGTGAGAATACCGTCTGTTCAACGTTACCACTAATGTTAAAAAACTCTCACTCGTCCCCGTCTTGAGCTTGAATCTCAGGATCCATGTATCTGTGATCCTCTCCAGAATGGAAGTAGTCATCACACACAGAGCATCAACTAGTTCCTGAACAGTGTCCTTCACATGCTGATATCCAAGAGAGGGAGTTACACAGTCACAAGATGGAGGAATAGAAAGCAGTATTCAATGTTTACTTCAGATTAGCTCCACGTCAGAAATGAGCATGCTTGTCATATGTCTCTCTCCATAGAGGCTGAATCATCATGTTAATCACATAGCTATCATATGCCTCAAACAGTCCTGATGCTCTTCTAGGTAATCACACATCCTGTCATGTTCACAGCTGCAGTT
>NW_011337274.1:0-7709 GCF_000735185.1 Notothenia coriiceps
CTCCCTCTCTCTCTCCCCCCCCCCTCTCTCTCTCTCTGGTGCGCGCACCAGAGCGGACGCGTTTTTCATTTTCGGGAGCACCAACAGTTATTGAGAAG
Organism: Notothenia coriiceps; assembly: GCF_000735185.1. Lineage (NCBI taxonomy): Eukaryota > Metazoa > Chordata > Actinopteri > Perciformes > Nototheniidae > Notothenia > Notothenia coriiceps. The sequence continues at coordinate 99 of NW_011337274.1, forward strand.
TGGAAGTGGCTGGGTTTGTTCAGAGAGATGCATGTGTTTTCTTCCCTGAGACCCACAGCAGAGAGGAGACCCTCAAAGTGGTCGATATAACAGCAGACAGAGAACCGAGGAGAGTGGGGGGCAGCATTCAGAGATAAAGGATACACACGTCGTCAGGACAAACTTGGAGAAGAAAGTGGAGAGGACCAGGAGCATGCACCATGAGTAACCACAGCATCGGAGTGGGGGGGCTGCAGCCCCTCTGGAACTACAATGGTGAGTGACAGCTCTCTGACCCATGTTTAAACAACACAGTGAATTATATGTGAGTTTAACAGCCACACTCATATTGATTTGAATGTGGCATCTCGATCACACTCACTACTAGTGCGGGCACTTAAGAGCAAAATCCAATTATTTCATTCCTAATTATTTCACTTTCTAATATTATTTGCCAGTGCCTCAGAAAAAAAGTACATTCAGAATATGAAATTGTTTATACTGTATATATATATATAACCCTTTTCTATATATTTTATGTATTTGAATAAGTATTGATAACACACACGTTCTGCGAATACTGGTTAATACTCGTTATGTTGTTTTAAAAGAACATGGTCAAAATGTCCACTTTCACTGATAATAACTGAAGGTGTGTATGGATGAGTTTTTATTTGTTGTTTATAATAACAGCATGTTGTCCAAGAATATATTTTGTATTTCCCTACTAATAACTGATCAATGAAATGCCCTTGCGGGTGACTGCCGTGATTTGATTTCCACATGATCACTCATAAACACTAAGTGACTGAAGGAGATGCTTTTGTTTGCGCTTCCTCGCGATGAGGATGAGGAGGATGAAGGAGCGCAGGAAGAGAGGAGGTGGAGAAGGTGGAGATAACAAACACAGAATAAGGTTTTCAGAAATGAATAAACTCCTCCTCTCACCTTCCCTCCTCTTTCCATGTTTTTCTGAAATATAAAAGGCTGGAAAGAGAAGATATAATTGGCTTGATTGATTATGCCACAAAAACGATCCTACGTGTGTGTGTGTGTGTGTGTGTGTGTGTGTGTGTGTGTGTGTGTGTGTGTGTGTGTGTGTGTGTGTGTGTGTGTGTGTGTGTGTGTGTGTGTGTGTTGCACGCTGCCACACACTCTGGGTAATGAGTTAATGAGTCTTTTGGTTACTAAAGGAAAAATAATTACAAGAGTCTCCGTACCATAGAATGATTGACAGCGCTGAGTTGGAGATAAAACATCGGGGGGTTGATGTGAAATTCCCCCTCGTCTGGATATTCTCCGATTCCTCCCCCGTCTCCTCCCCTCCATCAGCAGCTCCTCTCTCCTCCTCGCTCCCTCTCATGTCTCCTCTCTTCCTTCTGCTCTCCTAATTCCATCCTATATAGATCTCAGCTCCTACCGAGGACAGATCCCCGTGGTGTGTTTGTGTGGTGGAATTACGTGTTTGTGTAAAGATGTATGATTATCTGTGTGTCTATTTATCTATGCAAAAAAGCATACGTGTACATGTTTTGTGGTTAAACTAAGTAGATTACTCAATATCTCGGGGTTACTTTATCATAACCTAATATTGATCTCACCAAGAATCTAGTTTCTACATTTTTTTGAAACTAGAAAAAACAGAAACGCCCTGTTGAAATAAATGATACAACTTGCTTTGATTTAGAGTAAGCGACATGTTGATTTGTGGAGATGTTAAAAGTAATAGTTCAGTGTTGTTTGTCTCGCACTTACAGCTTGTTTCTAAATGATGCTTATTACTCCTGACATCTCTGATGGATTGCTGCTCAGATGATGGGGGGGGGGTGTCCCCGCTCTGCCTTCCTGTCACTCTGGATATAGAGAATAGAGTGTGTGACTGAGTTGATTTATTCTACAACATTTGCAGTCTTGCTCCACAGCATGTACTGCTGCCTCCACTAGAGGGCGCTGTGATGTTGGTCAACAAAGTTTGGTTTAGAGAAAAAAGAAGAAGCATCCCTGCGGTCTGTGAGATATGATCTATTTTAATTTAGGACAAATGCAATGAAATGTTTGCCAGCCTTACAGACTGCATTAATAGTTGTTTTTGTTTCTCTATTTGGGAGAAGCTCTCGATGCTGTTGGCTTCTGTCTTCTTCTTCTGTATTCATTTGCGTGATGAATCCTCTGTGGTCCCGTTTGGCTGCTAGTGGCAGGGCCGGCCCTTGGCATAGGCAGTATTGGCGAATGCTAAGGGCGCATCAATCAATGGGGGGCACCGGAAAAAAGTTAGAAATTTAAAGAATATATATTTTTTATTATTTCATAACAACACAATTTCCCGATTTTGGATCAAAAAAGTACATCTTATAGATTTATAGTATAACATACTATATGACAGTAAAATGTAATTATATGTGCTTTGAGGTTTGATCATCTGGCTCTAAAGCAGGGTCAGCGTATCTCCCTGTTTTATTCCTTTCGTTTTCTCCCATGAACATAGCATGTAGCTCAAAAACAACACAGTGCGGCACTTTCTAAACCACCACAGATGCGGCCCTCGATGCTCCTATTTAAAATAATTATTTAAAAAAGAGCCAAGGGACCCTCTATGATGCCCTTTTACTGGAGGAAACGTGATGAAGTTCTGTGCAGGGTTGTCATTTAGATGACATGTTAATGTCATCTTTTTAGATGTGGTTACAAGAAGTGAGTCCCATCACTGCACTTTGTCCAATTAATGCTAAATTCAAAGGGAATACTGTTTTTATTATTGTTAATGAGAAGGCAGTTGTGTATTTAATTCAATAAAAATGGTGGCTTCTGCGGTCTAGCAGTGGACCTGGTACAGACCTGTGGAAGTAAAACCGCTGTCTTATAATCTAATAATAATAATAAAAACTATATTTTACGCTTTGAATGTTTGTTGGAGTGTCCTCAAGATGCTTTAAACAGAATCAGGCGTAGTGGTTTTTAACTCTGTCTTTGTTCGTACATATTGCTTTTAGTCTGACTCTTTTCGAGGTAACCCTGAGCAAGGCAACGTTCCCTACACTGCTCCCCGGGCGCCGTTCAAAATGGCAGCACACTGCTCCTAACACTAGGATGGGTCAAATGCAGAGAAACAATTTCCCCACGAGGGATTAATAAAAGTCCATCTTATTCTTATTTGTTATGCATCTGCTCCTGGGGTGGTGCATCAGGTGGGGTCAGCTGTGGATACTTCTCCGGTTATGTTTTTGAATTAGTTTTAGAGATAATCTGGGACATCCATCAAAATCCAGATCATATAAAAATGCATTGGTGTTGTCATACAGCAGCCTTCCCCATCGTACTGTAGTTAGATTTCTCTCTTCACTCCAGAGGTTCAGCTTCTTACTGTAGAGTGAGCAGGAAAGCAAAGACCCCTACAGATGAGATCTAGATCCCCGTCATCAGTCTGCAGGCTAGCAGATTCATTACCAGCAGCTTCATGTTCTCACTCGTGCGTGCGTGTGCGTGCGTGCGTATGTGTCCTGGATTGCAGCCATTTCTCCATTTAAAAAAACCACAAGATTTGCTTTATTGATCCCAATTAGGGAAATGTTTTCATCGCAGCAGCATGTTAAAACAAAGCATTGCACATTATGTCAACATGAAAGAGTATAGCAAATAAGGAAACATAAAATATTAACTTCAAATAGAAAAAACAGAACAAGTAAGATATATTTTCACAGTGAAAGATAACAATTTTTATTTGTATTTTGTGACGTTAAGAAACTACACCCTGGATTTAGTTTTTAACACTGTTGTAACAGATAACACATTTTGAGTCTAACAGACAACAGATCAAGTTTATAGTTATAATGTGCAGGCTGATGAGGGAAAGTGGATGCAGCTGAGAGCAGGAGGGTCAGAAAATCAGAGCTGACGAGGAAAGGAAGAACAGGTGTGAGGTGGGAGGGCATGAGAGGGCGAGGGGATCTGTAGACAGGTCCGGAGCGTGAGGGGATCTGGAGACAGGAGCTGCAGACAGGGCATGGAAATGAACCAGAGTCTCCATGACATTGGCAAAAGAAAGGTGTTCTACAGAGAATAATGCATGACATACATTTAATTACTTTCTCAAATAATGATTACGAAGAGAGACAGCCACGCACTTACAAGAGATGTTATAACCCCGTTAGAACCCTGCGCTGCCATGGTTCACAGTCACCCTACATAATGTGATAAAGCTTATAATAAGGGCTGGCTCAGGCTTGCCTTAAACAGTCCTATCCTCATATATATATATATAACATATATCTTCACATAAAAAAACAGTGATACTCAAATGAGTTTAGATACTTACCTGAAATCGCTAGGATTAGGGCCACATGTGAACAGTTTTTTTAGATCTGAAATCAAAGTCATCAAAGAAATTGTTACGGTATCTGAGAGGACCCAAACGCAGGACACGGCAGAGTGTTGAAAAAGGGTTTATTTAGTGAAGGAGGTGCGGGGAGTATAATCCGGCTGGAGTGGCGAGGACGTGACGGCAACACGGCAGTCGGAGAATGATCCTGGAGCACAAGAAGAAAACAAGTTAGACGCTATACATCCAGGTATGAGTAAATAACTATAATGCTAAGTAGCCTTGGAGTTATACCACTTGGGTTTTACAACGATCTGGCGCCGACAGGTTGTGGAGCCTCCGTTGATATGCCGTTGTAAATGGCTTGATGGGAATCAGGTGTGTAGTGGAGGGTACACAGCTGATTGCAGCAGGTGAGTGGAGGTTGAACCGGGAGCCAGGAGTGACAGCCACCACGCCCACACAAACACAGACAGGGGAAAAGAAAACAAACACAAAGGAGACGGCTGGAAGAGTACAGCCACCAGAGAAAAAAGTAAGAATTATTTTTCGTCAGGAAAATCTCTGAACTCAATTTGTTTCCCTCAAAATTCAGACCTTTTTTAGAGCACACAAGAACATAACTTGTTATTATGATCTTTAATCTCAACAGAACAAAAATCTGACTTTTTACTCACAATTCTAAGATTCAGAATGATGAAGTTAATCTCTGAATTTGGACTGGTTTTTTACATTTTCTATAGGTTTAGGTGCAGTTCAATACATTTGAATTGTCATGACATTGTGAGCATTTAAATGTAACTAATGTTTAAAGTTAATCTCAGACAGTTTTGTCCATAAAAGCATTTACTGATGCTCTTTTGCAAGGACTTTGTGCTTAACGTTGTTTTATATAATTGCTTAGTGAATATGGTTCAGCCTTTGCTGGTCGGACAGGAAAAGACCTGAAGTGGTCGCCTTAAGATCTCTTGAATGCTGTTTTCTATCAGAATTAGATTATCTAGCATCCTTTTCCACCTGTAGACTTGTTGTCACTTCTTATCCTGTTTTCCCCCATAATGGCCTAGTTTGTGGGATACTCCAGTTCCCATGATGCATTGTATTGTGCAGCTGTGTTGATGTGTGGATGTGTATGTATCAGCCCCAGATTTTGTAATTGGCACATTCCCTGTGAGCTGGCATCAAAATGGGCACAGAGGGATGTGAAGACGAAGAGGGGGCTGGGGGGGCGTAGAGGGCTGGGGGTGCAGAGGGGCGATAGAGGAATTATGGGATTGGGGTTTGACGCGGGGCAGAGGAGGATTTACGCCAACTGTTCAAAACTAGAGAGGACTAGCCTGGTACTCATTGTGCAAATCATTAATTTACTCATCGTTCATTTAAAAAATAATTAGATCTAAAGAATCCGCCACTTCCTGTAAATATATATGTGGTCCGTACTGGGACTTGACTTGGTCACAAGAGCCAGCCAAGTCCCCCCAGAATGAGCTAACACCCAGCCCCCCCCCCCCCCAATACTTTGATGTGTGTAATAACTGTAGAAAGCAGTCTGAAAGCTGACCTATATAACTGTGTGTTATTGTGCAGCTCAAAAACGTATTGCCTTACTCGGTAGATTAAAAATGTCTAATCTAGATGTGGGGAATATTATATTGTGCATAATAACCTTGGCTGTATGCAGGCACACGGAGACAGAAGACTGAGGGTAGCTTTAGGACATGATGTGATCCTCGGAGTGTGAAGATGTAACACAGATAAGGGCAGTGCATCTGGCTCATTCTCATACTCAGAAAATAAGGAAATTGGAGGAAATAATACATCAGTATTGAAATCACTGTTTCCATTTGAACTTGTGCTGCTGTAATTGTTAGTGCTGATGTGAATCGTAAAGCAGCACTTCAACAGCGTGAGATGTATCTTGTTAAAAGGATAGAGGATGTGAGGATATGTACAAAGTGGCTTTTTAAATACCATGGTCCTTAACATATCCTAAAGTGACATGTCTGGGGAACAAATCCTATTCTTGTCAAAAGGATAATTTTCCAAACTAGATTTTCAAAGTCTTTTTATGTAGACATCCGCGCACAATGTTGTTGTTGTTGTTTTTTTGCATCTGGAAGCTTTTTGACACCCTCATGGTTCTTACATTTTCTTAATTGCGGGGTTTCTTTGTTTTTGTTTTTTCTTGTGCGGTGTGAGGGTCTAGACAGAGTAATGCTGTTAGTCTGTAAACCCCCTGAGACAAATGAGTTGTGATATTGGGCTTTATAAATTGAAATTGATTGATTATTGACAGTGAATACCTGAGTAAGCAGGTTTGGACTGGAACAAATCATTTTTAAACTCCATAAGCCATTTTATAAACTCAACATGAATCCAGATGAATGACCATAGCTCTGATGAATCACTGGTCATATCAATGTTTCAAATCTGTGATCACAGCATTAGTCAGACACCCTTGTACCTTCAGTCAAGTATGACTGAGTGACAGTTAATTGTACTTTTGGATGATATCGTGTCAACAAATAAATGTACGAAACGACCTTCTTGTCTGGATTTGGTTAATTGCCTCTGCAGCAGTTTAACTTTTGAGTTGATTTTCAGTTTTATTTCTTTGCTCTTATTAGGGTTTCTTTCAGTCTTCAAAAACTCCTCATCACAAGAAAGTTAATGAACACTATCGATTATCAAGAACAAGTGGTTCTTGCCTGATTCCTGTAGCCTTGTGTCCCCCTCAGAGGAAGGCTAGGGATGAGGTCCAGTGAAATGTGGTATTGTGGTCAGTTACAAGGTCTGGCACACATAGAGACTGGGGGCTCCACATGTGCACTGTCCGTAATGTACTGTAAGTGTACTCTCAGAGAAATCCACTGTAGTAGGTGCTGTGGGGCAATCTGCAGCAAGCGTATGAAAAAGGCTGCTTTGAAAGTTTGCCTTCACAGTGTTCCTGTCACCACAGTGCTGTTCTCTATCATGGTCTCAGTAAATACGGTGATTTGAAATGTTGAAAAGCACGATGTGGGTCCTGTGTAGGAAGGTCAAGAGTTTGATCGCCATCCTTGACCCCAAATCGCTCCCGTTGTCTCAGTATTGAATTGCATGTTAGTCGCTTTGGATAAATGACATGTAACAAATTCAAGGAAAGTTTATGAAGGCTGTGTTTGTGATGGTGCCGAGGAGATGAGATTAACTACATTGAAAGATCTGGCTTTAACTGGAGTGGAAAATGTACGTGTGTGTGTGTGTGTGTGTGTGTGTGTGTGTGTGTGTGTGTGTGTGTGTGTGTGTGTGTGTGTGTGTGTGTGTGTGTGTGTGTG